>NW_020955526.1:429716-571163 GCF_003031625.1 Empidonax traillii
GTTGTTTTTTTTTTTTTTAATGGATCTGTTCCTGCTTCTTTCAACAGTTATTTAGGCACTCAGCAAATCTACAGGCTCCCATGTCTTTCTTAGATCTTATCCTTTCTTTGCTTGCCACTCAGCAAATCTACAGGCTCCCATGTCTTTCTTAGATCTTATCCTTTCTTTGCTTGCCATACCTTGAATTTTAGAAACTCTTCAGCTTTCTGGAGGCATAAAACTGGTCTCCCAGGGCATGGGCATGAGGTGCAGCCAGATACACCCACCGGGCCTAGACACTTCTGACACTTCTTTTTTTTTTTTCCTTAAGAACATGATATTTAAAAAAGAAGTACAAAACACGAGTGCTATCATTGGGTTCATAAAGGCATTCAACTTTTCTCTCTTTTGTCTCATGTTTTTAGTGATATACCCTGTATTTACACCTGGTAGGGTAAGACCCTGTGGAAATTCATTCACTAATTTTGCTTAGTGAAAACACTGCAAAAGAAAATGGGAATTGTTATGGTTTTCTAGTTATTTAAGTACTTGGAAAGAGTTACTAATCTTTTTTCCTCCTAGCATGGTTCATAGGGTAAAATCAAAGTGATCATCTTGGTCAACCTTTATTTTACTTCATCAGGACATCTCTGGATCCCTCTCCCAAAGCTGGCTGTTTTCTATTTTGCATCTACACCAGAGTCTAATGGCAAAAATTGGGTCACATGCATTTCACACATGCTTTTAAACTAGCAAGTAGTTTAGAAGGTAAAGTTTCCAGTGCCAGTTAGACAGGATGGTTAGTAGGCTGTTGAAGATTTGTGCCCTCAAAGTGATTGGAGGCTTGTGGGGGGGTTTTGTTTGGTTTTGTTTGTTTGTTTGTTGTTTTTGTTTTGTTTTTTTTAAACTCTGTCTGCTAAGAAGACCTGAAGTTGTTTGCTTGAGTACAATAACTATAAAGCAAACTTGGGGGCTCAGCTCACAAATTCCTACAGGGCTTGTACAGCCCAGTTTTCCATTGATCAGCCCCGTTCTCACCAAATCAGAGTTTCTCTGTAACTAATTGAAGCATTACTGCGACATCTGTGAAAGGAATAATATTCTAAAGCCTTGTCCTTGACTCTGTTAGGTGCTCCCCTGGCTTTGCTCCTCATGAGTCCTGCTTCATGCACCGCTTTCTTCCGGGACATATCCTGCAAAATGTGAAAATGTGTCTGAGTGGCCAGATGTGAACATGCATGAATGCAACCGAATTAAACCATACACTTGCCCAATTGTGTACACTCTAGAAAAGCCACACTAAGAAGAATTTAAAGAACCCCAGAGGAATAGTTTATATTGCAGAAGTCAATGATGATAAATCCAGGTAAATCCTATTTTAAGACCAGAGTTAATTCAAAAGGCAGAGGGACTGGCAAAAAACAAACAAACAAACAAAAGTAAACCAAAAAACTCCTGCTATGAGTAAATTTTCAGTTTTTTCTTATGACTGGCATGTGTGGATCAGAGAATATCAGAGACTGACACCTAAAAATATCTATGTATGTAAAGAGACTAATCAGAACAGTTAATTTAAATGTATATTTCACAGTTATTCTGGTATTCATGACCCATTTTTCTTCATATCCTATAGAATTTTTCCATTTTATCTACAGAGAAAAAAATCTATGCTTGATCTTTGATTTGTTACAGCTCTGAATAGTGCAGCTGAGCCCTGATTACATAATTTGTGATTATGGTGAAAACAGAATTTCCATTTGCCAAGAATTTCCACATTTCAAAAATGTTTTCAAACCAAATGGATACAAAATGTTAGTGTTTCCTGGAGAACAGAGAATCACAGCAATTTATATTAGAAAACATTGACTAACCATGATGATAATGACTCAGCTCTTGAATTTGTCTGGATAATCTCAAAACGCATACAAGTCACCTGCTCATCTGCATTATCAAGTACAGTGCCATAATAGCTTATCAGTATAAATATAATCTGAAAGTCAACACACAATTAAATAAAGTTCCAAAACTACATATTTTCAGGTGCAGACCCTGAAACCTGTAGGCAGAAATATTTTATTTAGATCAAGAAGTAGTAGCTAATCAAAGAAACATTCTGAACCATTTTTCCTATTGAACACTTCAGAAAAAAGGTGGTGGACTGAAGCAGTTTTACCTTTAAAAATGTCATCAAAATATGTTATTTCATCAAAGATATTTCAGTTTTAATCAAAAATCCTTTGGAAAATAGGGGAAGTTCTGAAAAGCTAGGAGGAGAAAAACACTTTGATGTTGTGCAATTCATGGGCCAGGTACTATTGTGGGATTTAGAAAATCCTCTTTATCAGGTAAAGCACTGATGAAAAATTGGACCAGACACATTTGACATCACTGATTCTAGAAGAAGGTACCAGTCACTTGTTTTCCCTGACATTGCTGTACCTGTGCATAATCAAAACTTCTGGTTTCAGTTAAAAATACAAGTTGTCCACCCATTCTCTGTAGATTAACAGTACTAACAGATAGCCACAGAACCACATTAAGTGCCTCTTATTTTTCCACATAAATGCTATTTTCATTCTACTGTATATTTATAAAATCTGTATTTTTGTATCTTTATCTATGCAGCTCTGAGTAGAATTAAAAAATTATTACATGTAGATGTCATGGGAATCTGTCCCAAGTATTTAGACACATAGCATATGCTTAAATATAAGCTAGCTATTTATTTGTGCTAATCCACTTAATATCAAGCTTGGAACTTTATTGCCACAGTTGATCCACTAAATTTAAACAAAATCAAATTATTGCCTTTTATTTTGTGCCAGACTACCTATTTGAAATTTGTTCTCATGTCTTCAGTAATTTTTTACTTTTTCTTTAACAGCACTATTTGTTCAAATTTCTCTTCCTAGCAATGTTTTCTAGATCTTTGACCAGTCACTGCTACTGCTTTTCTCAGAAATGTTCCAAACTGTCCATTTTTTTCAGAAATTCAGGAAACTATATGAAGCTTTACTGTTGATACTTGTGTTGATGGAGTGCACTGGAAGGATAACTCTATATTTTTATTCAAACATCAAGTCTGCTGCTTCAATGAAGAGCCAGACATATGTTTTTCAGTAATATCAATTGATTTCTCTCAAGTCTTGAAAGTAATTGCCCTAAATACACTTGTAGCACTCATCCTAAAAATAACCAAACGCCATATAAAAGACGCCGTCGTTTTTCTGACAAGTGTGATTCATGAGGAGCAGCAGTGAGATGACTGGAAGTTTTCCCAGCCAAAGTGATTACAGCGACAACCTCTCTATATGGGATGAACTAACAGAACAGCTGGTTTTACATTTACTCTTTATATATGCACAGCTGGCAAGCACTGTCTTTTGGATAGACGGATGTCTGTTTGTTTCAGGGGCAGATAACATATTTATCATGCATCCTCTGTCATCTCCTGAGACTATGCATTGCAATAAATATTAAACATAAAGCTTCTAATTATCAGAGAAAAAGGAATTTTAAGCCTCAATATATGGTGCGGTCAGGATTACAGCTTGAAAACACTGATTACTGCTGCAGTTCAGCAAAGCTTGCTCAAACATTATTAGTAGGGACAGATTGAAACTACTAACAGTAAAGGAAGTGATCTGGTGGCATGGGCACAAAGTGATGGGGGAAAACTAGGATATGAATTGTCAAGACCTTCAGCTGTTTTTGTGGAGTCACCTGGGCACAGGCTCACCCCGATGGCACTGGATGCACCTCTTGCTGAGGAGTTCCACTGCACTGAACAGAAGGTGAAGGCATGTAGATGCACCATCACTGAAGTTAGCTAACATAGAAATATGGAATCATAGAATAATTTGGGCTGGAAGGGATGTTTGAAGATCATCTAGACCAATGCCCCTGCAATGAGCAGGGACCTTTTCAGCTAGATTAGGTTGTTCAGAGCCCTGTCCAACTTGACCTTACATGCTAAGTGTGTTCCCTAATATGGCCTGCAAAACCACAGTTGAACCAACTAAAGCAAGAGACAGACTATACAACAGTGACCATACCTGTCCAAATATAAATTGTTCTCATAGTGGAATGTTTTCTCTCATCTTTGAGGTGCTGTCTTTGATAATTTATTGCTGCCATTACTGCATTGCGGGTGTGATCACCATGCAGGTAATTTATGACCATTTCTATAACTTTAGCAGTAAAATAATGTGAAACCTGCCTGTAGACAAACCCACAGTTATAGAAATTTTTCAGAAACACAGCCCTTCTAAATGCAGATGGTAAAACTATCTCTTTTTACCTGTGTGTTTTCTCAGCAGAGGAAAAATGCCTTCATGGTTCATTCTCATTTTATTTAATACACGTGGTGAAAACTTGAGAGGTCACAGGGATTTATGATAGCAGATTTGGAGGCCTTTTAATATTTACTTAGGCTGTAAAATATAATTTGAATTTTAGAAGTATTTGTCATTGTATCTTAGATGGATAAAGGTATGTTTATTATAGCTGTATTTGCTATGTGTGATTTACATTGTTATATGTTGACTTTTCATTTCCTCAAATGTCACAGTTGCATTTTTTGTCTTTCTAACTTCCTCAAAGTATAGAAAGTTAAATATTTTTTTCACACTGATGGCAATCAAATCTTTTTACAAAGTCTTAGGGTTGGACTGCTATACATACCGAGGGATGGCTTATTTTTTGAAAAATATCTCATGGTGCAGATCATCTTGAGTGCCAACACATTTTATGTACAGGACAACCAGGGGATCAGGCCCAGCCAGCATGGGGTTATGAGAGTCAGGTCCTGCCTGAATAACCTGATCCTCTCCTATGAAAAAGTGACCACTTAGTGGATAAGGCAAAGGCTGTGGATATGTCTGTCTACCTGGGCTATAGTAAAGCCTTCAGCGTCATTTCCCACAGCATTCTCTTGGAGAAGCTGGCAGCCCATGGCTTGGACAGATGCATTCTTTGCCTGGTTAAGAGCTGGGCCGTACGGTTGGATCCAGAGAGTGCTGGTAAGTGGAACTAAATCCAGCTGGGGGCAATCACTAATGGAGCTCAATACTGGAGACAGTCCTGTTTAATATCTTTATCAACTATATGGATGAGGGATCGAGGGCACTCTCAGTAAGTTTTAAGGTGACACAAACTTGGGTGAGAATGTACATCTGGAGGTCAGGAATGCTCTGCAGAGGGATCTGGACAGACTGGATCAATGGGCCAAGACCAACTGTATGAGGTTCAACAAGGCCAAGGGCCAGGTCCTGCACTTGGGTCACAACAACCCCCTACATTCACCTACTGAATCTTTAGAAGAGCCCTTGGTTCTTTAATACCTTGAGGTAGTGCAAAGGGAAGATGCTTTACACATTTTCTCTAGAGGTACTTTTACAGATAAACTTCGGAAAATAAGAGAGAAAAGAAGAGAACTCAGAAAAAGTTTAAAAGGGCAACATACAACCAAAACAAAGCATTCTACAAAGCACTGATTTAGCACATGCTAACTCATATAACTTAGTAAAATCCAACCCATTCTGTCCCCAGGTTACCTAAAAAATTAAGAAAGGAGTAAAGAAAGTGAAGAAGAAGGAGTGAAAGAAGAAGGAGAGAGAGAAAGTGATTATTAAATATGTACCACCAGAGAGTCCTGCACAAGTCCAGCTTCCTCAATGCCAGGAAGATGGAGCTCCATCCTCAAAGATGGAGCCACGTGTTGCAGTTTTTATTTGCTTTGGCCCTCTGTGGCCACTCCTGCTGGGTGAGACTTCTGGCCCATTGGCCACTCCGGGGTTCTGAGGCTGTGCTCCCTGTGTGCCAGCCACTCTGGGGCTGAGGCAGGGGCTCTGGGGTGTGGTGTGGGCAGTGCTCCAGGGCTGCCTTTGACTGACAGCCTGTGGCTCCAGAGTCACCCCAGGAGTCTCGCAGGGGCTGGCATGTGAGTTAAGGCATCACCTCAACTCTGTGAGATTTGACCTATCCCTTCCACCCCACACACACACGTTTGAGTTGGTTTGACCCAATAATTACTAATCCAGTGTCTCACAGCATCTCTTTTGCATAATCTGAAGATTGTGCCTGGAAGTTTTGATCCTCAATTTTTTTTCCCTTTCTCCAGTCTAATTATGTAGAAAGCAATCGTAAGCAAATATCGTAAGCAATATTTGCGGAGAGGTTTCTACTTGTTTATATGTATATTTAGTATACAAGAATATACCACACAAAGTACTTTCATTTATTTCAACACAATTTTGTCATATTGAATAGGTCACATTAGTAAGTTATTTAATTAATTTATTTCTTTGTCACCACTATTAAACTTTTTTACCCTCTTTTCACCAGCTATAAGCTTTCTCAGCAATAGCCTTTATTGACTGTCAGAACACAGAAAGATTGGCCACAGCCTTTCATAAAAACGGATCCAGGAAAACTCATGCCTGTTGTATCCTGGAAATCAGACCTCAGGCACATAATCTTTTCAGAGGAATACCAAATACTAGGCAGAGTAAATGTACTATTTGCTACATCTTTGCCTCCTTGTCTGTAGACTGCGAAACTCCTTTGAATGGTGCCTGGACAACTTTAAGTACCATACTGTACCTTATTTCTGTGTCTCTAAATTCTGGATAAAGAGAGTCAAACTTACTAAGTGTATGCATCAGGAGCTCAGACTCTTTGTAGTCTTTCAAACACTGCTGAAACAGTACCAGTTAAAAATTAAGCACTAGACCAAGAAAGAGCATGTAAGCTATTTGCAGAAAATCTGCCCTTCCACTAGCTGTCATTTAGACTGGACACAGATTAAATGCCATAGTTCCCCACTTAAGTAAAAAAAAGGCATATTTTCAAAATTGATGAATATGTACAGTTTCCACAAAATTCAGAGAAATTTCTGAATTTTCACTGCTTCTGATAATGTGACCTCTTTGTGTAGCTGCTTAAATAGAAACTTAGATGCCTCTAAGGCATTAGTTTTGCCTTTTATTCAGCCAAAATCAGCCAAAACCTCTTAAAAATAGGGCACAAAACCAATCCAAATATTTGCAGTACAATGGGCTAAGTGTTTTGAGGATTAAGAATCATATAATCATAGAATGGTTTGAGTTGGAAGGGACCTTAAAGATCGTCTAGTTCCAATCCCTTTGCCATGGGCAGGGACACCTTCTATTAGACCTAGTTGTTCAAAGTCTCATCCAACTTGGCTGGAACACTTCCATGAATGGGATATCAACAACTTCTCTTGACAACCTGTGCCAGTATCTCACCACCCTCGTAGTCAAGAAGAACTACTTGTACATACCTATTTTTTTGCACACAGTCCAATCCCTCATGAAGCAGACAAAATATCGGGAATCTAAGGAGCATCTTGGCATAAAATTAACATTAATAGTATGTTTTACTTACAGAAAATAGAAAAGGAAATATTTATGTGTAATTTTTTTGGCTTGCATTCTCTGGTGTGGGCAGCAATAACATTTGAGAAACATCTACCCTGGAAAAAAATGTTACATCAAAGGCATCTAATGGCAAGGTTGGGAAGTCAAATGACAGATGCTTGAGAAGCTGAACAGCAAGGGAGTTTGAGAGTTCAGACAGCAGATGCACAGCAAGGCAGAGGGAGTCATCTGAGAGAACACTTGCCATTTTTCATGCACCTGTTTAATTTTTGAACGATAATATTTCTATATGCGAGGGGATGCAAGGAGGCAAAACCAAAGCCAGAAACCCAAGGGGGTGAGGTCTTAGGTTTTTTATTTGGGACTATCAGTCTAGTTGCCCTCGTGAAATCCTTAGTGTAATCAAATGAAGCAGCTGTTTGCACTGCTGGATCTATTCAGACTGGGAAAAAAAAGGGGTAAACACTTCTAATGCAAATATCAGCCTTGCCTCTCTACACTTGCTGCAATGATTCTGTTATTTAGCCACTTACGGTGGCAACTGGTGCAGAAAATCTCCAGAGCAAACAAGGCTTTAATTAATAATCAGTTATTTTCCGCCATAAGTAATTGGGAAGAAGCTCAGTTTAATGCTCAGACTTGAATATATCTTTGTGGTCTGATAAAGAAAGTGGTTTACTCAACTGCTTTATTAATATTTCCTCTATATCTGCATGTCAAATTTTAGGATAATGCTATGTTTTTCACAGCTTTGATAAAGAGAAGGAATAGAAATGTGAAGTGGTACTAATCATTAGAATGTGTTGGCTTACTGGAAAATCCAGTGACTGAAAATTTTAATGACTTTTCACACTAAATACAAATAATCCCTAAAGGGAAGTTGACATTGCTATGAATGCTTGCTTCATGAGCCCATAAAAAATGGAAGATTGTATCTAGCACATTACAGGAAATTCTTTTATTTCTCAAAGCCCTGGGCATTGAGGCATAAAGTTAGAATACAGAAAATATGTATCTGTATAAACTGAAGCCCACTTGTACAAATGTGTCAAAGTTCATATAATAAAGCAGAAGAGCTTATTTCATACTTGGAAACTTTTTCTATATTACATATATAAACAGGAATCAAAAATTATGGCTCTCTGATGAAAACATTTTGTTGTACACAGATAAACGTGTATGACATATAAATTTAGGGATGCATTTGATGGGAGACTAGCTCATTTGGTTAGAGATGGTGCTAATACACCAAGGTTGTGGGTGTGATCCCTGTATGGGCTGTTCACTTAACAGCTGCACTCAATGATCCTCGTGAGTCCCTTCCAACTCAGAATGTGATTCTGAGTAATCTTAGTGGTTGATTATTCCAAATTCAACTTAAGGATAGAACTGCAATCCTTTTTGATTTACCTGTAACACTAACCACAAGTTTTTCTCTCTTTCTGGCCCTGATCCTATGCTAAGTGAGTGAAGTTAAGGAAAATCATTTTGTGTCATTAAGTGAGTACTGGATGGGAGTATACCTCTCCCTGTTTGTATGTTTCTCCTGGTTTACTTTCACTCTAGCAGGTAAAAATTCTTATGACATTCTAAAACTGTTTTGTAAGTCTTCAGTTTCTTTTGGGTTGTTTCTACTAGTGTACTCGACGAATAAATTCTCTGAGAAGTGTAACAAATTAGCCAACTTACCATAAAGACACGAGAGAATGGATGAAACGTTATTACTCAGACATGTGTTAAAATTATTTTCTCTACATATCATCTCAACTTTTTTCTTTTAGTGTATAAGCTATGTTTATATATAGCATTTAATGATTTTTTCACAGTAGTACTTATATCTATTTTGACTTTCACTTCATTCTTGGTAATCTTTTATGCAATATAATAAATGTGATAGCAAAAGGGAGAAGTTTAAGATCTCTGAGGAATATTATTTTAGGTATATAAGTGTATCAAACAAATATTTTTTAGCACACAGTTATGGGAGGTATCTAAAACATGTAACAACACATTATATCCCTTCTTTTCTTCAGTGGGTTGAAATCTCTAGCAAGTGACTTAATTCTTCTTTGTCAAAGCTAAATAATGTGGAATGCAGTGTTCTTCCCCATGTAACATTATCAAGACTGTTCACTAAACAACCTTCATGACAGCTTCTCAAAATAACTCCCTAAACTTTCTTATCCCCTTTTAAACATACAGTAACAGAGTTTA
Source organism: Empidonax traillii (assembly GCF_003031625.1). Taxonomy (NCBI): domain Eukaryota; kingdom Metazoa; phylum Chordata; class Aves; order Passeriformes; family Tyrannidae; genus Empidonax; species Empidonax traillii. The sequence continues at coordinate 439,310 of NW_020955526.1, forward strand.
AATTGCTTTCAGATGATAAGTCAGATTTGAATGCAGAAGTTTCTCTTTCTTGCTCCCACTCACGTTTTGTTCTTCTGCAAAGAGCTGTATATTGGAATAAAGCTTCTCATTCATGGTATCTAATTATCCTAGAAGTTCTTTAACAATCCTTTTTTTTACAGCACATATTTGATCTATTCTAAACAATACACCTGTATGAAATATTCTGGAATTGTGATACAAGTGGAAGAATTTTTACAGCAAATTTTGGGGATAGATGTCAAACTGTCAGACTGCTGGCCACTAAATTTGCTTTGTTTAACGCAAAAGTCTCAAATGTTGAAAGGAGACTGCTTTGGAGAGGAGTGCATAATTTTCTTTCACAGATATTCCCAAACATTAACTTTATTCTTATATCCAATGTCCATTCCAAAACTGGTTTTGTGGAGGCAAAGTATACTCTTTATCAAAAGCTGGCAATAAATCAACATTCATCATCTTGACAGCTGCATGCACAAATAGTCCTGTTGTTCATGTGCATTTTGGTGTGTGAAACAGTTTAAATCATAAAGGTTTTGAAAATGTCACTATCAGTGAGGAGTTGACTGGAAGGAAAAATCAGTGGTTTCCTGTGATGCAGATATTAGGCAGTGGAGGAAAGGCAGAAAAACAAAAGCAGCACTGTAATTAAGAGTGATGCTAGCTTCCAAGCTAGTCCATCACTGTCATCCTCTACTGTGTGATTCACAGAATGATGAAAATAAATCAGGTGAATTGCAAGCAAAGAATAACTATTTTTCTTCAGAACAGGAGCCTTGCGTGCATGTCTTAGCTGGAAATACCTGCAATGTCAATGTCAAATCTTGAGATGAGTTCTACTGATTTGTTTAGAAAGCACAGATAATATAAAAGTTAGGATACCTCACCAAAACTCGTTCTCCTAGTTAGATATAGGACAATCCAAGGGTTTCATTCTGAAAAGTTTCTCTGCTGACTGGTTGCTCCTTCAGTTCTATAACTTCATACACTTCATTTAGGCAACTTCACTCCATTGCTGTCTATGAAATTCCTTATTCTTTATTCATCCTCTGCCACTCTTTCCTGTACTAAATGTGTCTGGTTTTCTACTAATCAGCTCCTATGGGACTAGCCTTTTCCTTCCATCATTTCACTATGGATGAATTAATAACAAGCTTGTAAATAATGGCTTACTTTTAAATCAAGCTTATTCATTATGATTGTATGTTTTTAACCATCTTTTTTTACCCATCTTTTCTGTTTAAAATAGAAGTCTGAGAAGTCTTGACATTATTTTTAATCCTAATTTTTAAAGACTTAAACTGTATCCTTATTCTTGTGAGAAGTAAAACAAATTTGTATGTAAAAGATTGTCTATAGCTGATCTGTGGGAACTTTTGTTTGGGTGTTTTGGGGAATAAAAACTGAGAATAAAAAATTAAGGGATCTCCAAGTAGCTCTGGTACCCAAAGAAACTCATGGAAATGCAGGAGAGGCAGATGAGCTACATCAATGGGAGGCTTGTTGGCTGTCCTCAGTATCTTTTACTGGACTTATCCAAATCTCTATCATTAATTAAAGATTCATTAGACCATGAAATCACCTCATGTCCCAATGGAATAGGTAAGTTACCTAGAATGGGAGAGACTGAATAAAGTTCCCATCCTGAAGAAAAAGATTTCCATGCTTAATTAGTATTACAACTTGACTACTTGCTATTCTGAGAAGAGTAGCAGTCTTTTTGTATGTTTTACCAGAAATTCCATCCTGGACCAAAGGATCAGTTTCAATTAATCAACATTTTCCAATGAAAAATTTCCCAAAGGACATTTAAAAACCATTATAAGCTCTTAGTGGTAGTTATTGGCCTGTCCTAATCATTTTCAGAAGTGTTATACAGAATATTTAATACAGATGAGAATAATTAACACATGAAGCAATAGATGGAGTTCATGTAGGGTATAGATATGATATGAATTCAGTAGAAATTGTATCCAAGCTCAAAATTCAACATTACTGTTAGAATTAATTTCATGCCTTTTATAGTCTTTCATACACTTATTTTTGGATGGTATGAAAATTGCCCTTCGGAGGTGCCAGTCTCTCACCAGTGTCAGGAGAGAAACCTTAGATGACTAGCCTAGATAAGGTATGTAACTTTTAGATTAATTCCACTTCACATAATTATCTGAGAAATGCTTAAAAAGATTCAAAGTGTAAGAATTCTGAAAAGTGAGTCCTGCAAAGTGGGAACTTCATTTAAAAAAGGGAGGTGAGGGAGCATAAAATGTCCTTGAGATGGGTTCTTAGGGTTATATCTGAAAGACAGTTAAACTACAGTGAAATACGTGCTTGATAGCTCATTACTCCTGTATCTGTAGACATAGATTTATTTTTTTCTGAGCCAGTTTCATCAGAACAATGAAATAGGCAACCTATATAAATTCTCATCCACAGAAAACACAAATAGGGAAGTTTATGTCACACAAAGTGAAATTGGTCAATAAGAAGAGGAACCTGCCTTTGCAATCAATAAGAGATCTTGAGGCTATCTGAAATCTAATAACTCCTCCTGCAGTGTCACAGAGCAGAATAACAGGGTCAGAGCTGGGCAGAGTGCGACTCCTTCTTTCAGTGTGGGTCATGCTGATCATAATACTTTTATTATCCTGTTGTTGTGGATCATCTAAAATGATCAATGTGACCATTTCTTTGGTTTCACCTCTAGAAAAGTATGTGTGTATAGATGCACTCACATGCACACCCTGTGGGCGGAATGAGGTGTTGTGATCCATTAAGTGCACTGACATCATGAGTGAGAAATGATGAAATAGCAGTATGCCAGATATCCTAAATATCAAAGCCTCACTCATGGCAGGAGAACTCAAGAGGTCTCTAGTTCAAGCTACTGCTCAGAGCAGGGTCAGCAGTGACATAAGACAAGGACTGGGTCTTCCCTCCAAGAGTGGAAGCTACACATCTCTTATGGGCAACCTGCTCCAATGTTGGACTGTCCTGCTGGGGATGAAGTTTTTTCTTCTGTCCAGATGCACTTCTCTTATTTTCCAATTTATCCCTATGGTCCTCCTATGAAAAAGTGAGTTTTTAATGTTTGCTTCTTAAATTCCACTTTGGTACCACTTACACAGATGCATGGAGTATGCTTGATAGCAGGAAGACACGCACTTACAGCCTACCTACACATATTCTTTGATACTTTTAAAAATCTAATTTCTTCCTGTTTTTTTTCCCAACTCCCTTTATGAAGTACTAATGAATCACATATCTGTGAAAAATGAATCTTGCTATTACCTGGAATTTTAATCACCTAGTACAGTAACTCAGTAAACACGTACACAACTCCCGCCAATTACTTGCAAATTGCTGTTTCAAGGATCCCTTGCAGGGGGAGGATATGGCTGTATTGCAATGCCTCAACCTTAAGTGGCATTTTTCCTAGTGTAAGTTTGTATTATAAAATTAATTGAGTCTTTTTACTGGTAAGAAGTTGCCACTACGTCAAGAATCTAGCCAGTTTTCAGGTGGAAAAAAATCTAATTTCAAAGATGTTTCTCAAAGGACTGGGAAAAAAAAGCTGGACCACTTTGTGTGTCAATCTCAGTCTCAATTGAACTTGGATAAATAGCTATCACAGTGGTGGTATTCTTTATTGTCATTAGTGGAACTGATGCAAAAACCAAAACTCCATAGGTTTTTACCATATGAAACATCACCATAAGGAAGTAGTTTTATTATTAGGTGTGGAAGTACTTTATCACAAAAAACAATCAGAGAAGTGATCTGCAAAGGAATGCAAAATAATTAAGAAAGCCCACTGGAGAGCAGTGTGATGTCCAGGAGTCACAGCTTAAAAACAAGTAATGTCCCCCTTTGAAAGTGGGTAATCTGCCTGTCCCTACTTTAAAATTAGAAATGAGTGATTACCTTGATGCTGTTTCAGCACGTGCCATAAGCCCACCATCACCACCGACTCCTGAGGGCTGTCACATTGCTTTCACACTGATATGCAGATATTCTTCCAGATGCAAATGCTTCTCATTTAGGACTTTCACTGAACCTCACGTTTCCTTTCTTCATTATGATAATCCAATATATTTTTTTATCTTTGCATGCCCTGTAGCAATACATGTACATCAGCAGTTTAGTTCAGAGGGACTGTCCACTACTGGAACAAGTACTTGTTTGTTATGCTTTGCTTCACATTGAGAAGCAGTTTTGGAGCCCTCAAATAGGATTTATTTGTGATGAAACTAACCCAAGGGGTGTACAACTAATGCCCAACCACTAAGAGACCACTATGACTATAATGAGGATGACAGTACCAAAACCAGCTCTTTCCTTTTCTTCTGTAAACCTCTCCTTTGGAGTGCCATGCCTGCTGATGTAAAGACATGCTAAGTTAGCTGAAGAATTTGTCAGGCAGCAGAGAAAGAAGATTTTTAAATTTTTTTTTTTTTCCTTGAAGTTGCAGTAAATTCAGTGCTGGGCCTGTGGCTTGGGCATTATAATCTGACTGTTTGAATGTTTAATTGTTAATTGATTTCCTGGTACATTTTACCAAAGAATTAGGGGTTCTCCCCAAAAGGACCTATGGACAAAGCCACCCAGGTGCCTAAGGGTGTCACACAGGCATAGCCAAACTATACCAGCTTGCCTCAAAATCAAGGCATTGCTACTGCTGCTGTTGAGATTACTTGTATGGCTATAGCCCATACTGGTTAAAGCACAGGCAAGGAATAAAGAAAGAAGGAGGATGGAGGCACAGTTAAAATGGATTTGTCTGCTGAGGCACTGAGTCGTGTTTGTGTAACATTTGACATGCTGAGGCTTTCTCTCCTGGGTGGCTGCAGAGGAATTTTGAGGCAGGAAGGTTTTGAATCCCCTTTGCTCTGCAACAGGGCAACCATTATTCCCGTCTTTCACATTAGAGCAAACTAAGAAACCATCTCAGTCAGTCAAAACATTTTCCCTGGCATTCATTAGGTCTCTAGATTAATTAGAAAATGAACTGAAAAAAACTGCCCGTTTAAGTGTTGTTCACAAACTCCAAATAATGCAGCCACAATTGAAAATTCATCTTTTCTGAAGTGCTGTTAGAATAATTTACTTGTAGGCTTGTGTACAGGGCAAATTAGGTTATTTATATTGTGGGCAGCAGCTGACAACATACATTTGGAATTATTTGTTTTTAGAGCTCAGCTTTCTCTTCTCAGATGCCCCTAGCTCTGCTGGCTGGCAAAGGAAAACAGGAAAGAGATGTCATTCTGTGACAGAATGATCTTTTCTTCAATTTTTTTTTAAGGCATCAACCCACAAATCTAATCAATGCCTTTCCCTCTACTCTCCTAGTCTTCAGCCTAGTACAATGAGGTTTTATATGCTGGATACTGACTTCTTTTGTTGTCCTGTTCAGCCTGGTATCTACACAACCTTTTTGAATATAATTTAATAACGGTCCTTTAAATAAAGATACATTTATAATTGTTCCCAAAATGAAAAATGTGGGAGGAAAAATCTATTTTGTTATATTGCACAGAACAGAGATCAAAACAGGGAATTTCCAGATCTAAATATGCAAGTTCAAACTACAGCCAAGATATGGAAGTGGAGAAAGAACCGTGGACATTCCTAACTGTTGTAAGTACTTTTCCATGATAGGTCTAATTTACTAGGAAACTTAAATTCAAAGAACTGAAGAAAATGAAACATGAAAGAATACTGTACCACTGTAGTTATTATTGTCCAGTGCTATCATGTTTGCCAGTTCTGTGTAATCTGACAAATCTTCTATAGAAGGATGTGTTACAAAGATGTCAGTAACCTAAAAATAATAATGTGACTTACTTGAAGAGCCTTATGTTGCAAAAGCAAGATTTATCCAGGAAATTTTGATTTTAGTTCCTTCATACCATTGCTGAGAAGTTTTATCTTATTTCTGTGAAGAATTGTTCAGGTGGCACTCACATGAGCTGACTTTAACCATCCAAATATCAGCGATAGCATCATGGGTAGCAAACTCCTGAGGTAATTTAGACCAAATTTCTTCACAGAGCTCATGGCAGATTGTGCAGATCTTTAAGTAGTTGATACTCAAACACCAACAAAGATGAAGATACCTCAACCTCTCTGTTATTGTGTGTCCACCTTCACGGAATTCTCCCCTATACGCCCCTGTGTCTAATCAGGATTTCCCATGTTTTCACTTGTCTCTGTTGCCTCTCCCTCCACTGCTGTGCACCCCTGAGAAGACTGTCTCTACCTTTCTATGTGTTTCAGCTGGGTAGATGTAAACACCACTAAGCTCACCTCTGAACCTTCTCTTATTCAGGCTGAACAGACCCACCTCTCTCAGCTTCTTTTGGGACTCCATGTGCTCCAGTTCGTTGGCCAGCTTGGTGTCCACTGCTAAACTTTCACCCATTTTTCTCATAATGAGGCACCCAAGAAGAACACAGCATCTGAAGTTCTTGTGAGGCCATTTCTTCACCCTATCCAGGCCCTTCGGACTGACAGCCTCCATTGCATGGATTACCCCCCCAGTTTGACGTCATCCATAAACTTGCTGAGGGTGTCCCATCATCCAGGCTGTGGACAAAGATTCCAAATAGTAACGATCTCATCTAGTCTAAATAAAGTGTTTGATTTTTTTTCTGTGTTTAAGTGAGAGAGCTGTCAGTCCCAAATGGTTATGCATCACAGCCTGAGCCTCCATCTAAAAGCCCCATCAAATAATGGAGGCAGCTTAATTTCTGGGGGGAAGTGACTGAGATTTTGTTTATGTAGTGGTAACACTGCTTTGGTCTGGAGTGGATGTATGTGAGACCAGTGGAGTTAAATTGGATTCATGCTGCTTTAACTGACAGAGAAATCTTCCTTTGTTAACTTCTTCTCTGTGGGAAAATCCTTCAGGCTCTGTATGATCGATGGCCATTTTACTGGTAAAAACACTGTCAAGATTAAACCGGTGGTTTACAGCTCTTAACTGTTTTATCTTCAGTCCACTCAAGATGTACAGGAATCTTTTGTAATGATTTCCTCAATTAATTAAATGTAGTAGTTGAAAAATAGTACACAGGACATGTGAGCTTTCTTGTGATCAGGGCGAGCAGTTTGTTTTAGTGATATGACAGATGACTTTCAACTACCCAGAAAAAAAACTTTCCTCTGAGTAAATCTTCTGCATGAGCCAATCCATGTATTTGGACTGGAATTAGTGTCTCCTAGATATCAGTACAGAAAGACTGTTTTAATCCATCCATGACAGATGGCAGGCCAGTGATTGGTCCACCTCACTGTCATGTCTCTACACTTTGTTTTTAATCTAGTCGATAGTGTTTGCCAGGACAGCTCTCAGATCTGCTCCTAGACCCTGACATTTTCAAACAATCAACCAGTTTACTAAAGAAATGCATTTAGACAAATTAATCAAATGGCTTTCAGGAAGGAACATTTTCTAAGGTCTGTTCACCAAGAAATTCAGAATGAGAAATATTATTGCTGACAAAAACCTCAGTGGATGAACAGTTCTGAGATACAGAATGTCAAGGATAAAAATCAGAAAGACGGGATTTTTTTTTTCTTCACCCGTAGCAAAAAAGAAGAAAAGGTCACTTGCCAAAAAGACAGCTGAAATGGAATTACTTTTCAAATTATAAGATTAAAGAGTGTTTGCTTGAAGAGAGTGTTATTATAAAGTGTGTAAAGAAAGAGAAGAGATTAAAATGTATGGAAGATCTAATCAGAGCAAAGATAAACTGTGTATCCTATAGGTTATAAGCGTTTCTGTGAGCTTTGTTTGCCAGTAGAGGTTCATAACCCACACAAGACTGAAATCCTATTTTTAAATAAGAGGTTTTTTTCTCATGTGCAGGAGGGTCTGACCTCTTTTTGATTTTGTACAGGTGATAAAGGAGCAAAGCTGCCACCAAACAGAGGAAAGAAAAATTACTTAACTTTCTCAGAGATAAGTTGGGCATTTTTCAATGTCTAGGCCAGATTCTGCTGCCATTTAGGTTGGTGTAATTCCTCAGTCGGGGTGGCTAAGTGTTCTCCTTTGCTATTTACAGAGGAGTTTGTGTGACTATTTGCATTGCTTTTTAATAAAAGAAAGTACTTACCATATGCAAATCCGGCATTTCATGGTAAACAATGTACCCTCTGAACTACAGGGCACCACACCTCCTGCTTCCGTGTTGTCAAATGGCTTTCAAAACACATGGCAGGGCTCTCTGTCATATTCAAGTGTATTAACCCTTCAGTTTCCATTTTTTAATTTTTTGTTTTCTCAGTATTATATCAGCAAGTGGCGAAAAGGGAGAAATGAAAGTTTATGGAAAGGAAAAGTCTTGCCACGGTGGTTCATTATGCTGCTAAAACCTTTCCACTTCTTCCCAGGTGCTCTCTCTGCAGCCAGCCCCTGTCTGCACATCTGCGTGGTGGGGGTCTGTCTCAAATTCTGGAATTTGAATTTCGTGTTGTACCATTTCTCCAGCCTGCCAAAGTCCATCTGAAGAACAGCACATCTGACCCTCCACCCGATTTTCAGAGGACTGAAACTTGCCACATTGCCCCAGTCGTTGATGAAGGTATGAAACAATGTCAACCCCGGCACTGGCCCTGAGGATGACACTGGTAACTTGCCACCAACTGGGTTCACCTCCTCATTCCCATCTAAGCATTTCTGTTTTGTAAAGCTGTGACAGTAATGCCCTGTAACAACAAACATCTTCTCCTTTATTTAGGCTTAGTTACTCAGTCCTTTTCTTTCTTTCCTTGAAAACCACCCCCACCCAAATCTAAACTTAGCATTTTTTCTTGTCTATTAAACTCTTCTCACCTGTAGACTTAAGAGTCTGATGTTCAGAAATTTTGTATTTCTGATCTGCCACTGGTTTTGTTTGGATTTAGCTTTTTTTAATTTTTTTTTTTTAAATAGCTTTTTCCAAGCTTTTTCGTAGAGACATCCAAATCCCTAGATCAGCACAGTGATATTTACATAGATTCCTGTTAATTTTTCTTCTTTTCTTCTTCTCACTTTCCTTTTTTTTTTAATTCCCCCACACCATCTTGAGTATTTGGGCATGTTTTCTAGTAAGGGAATTTTGTAAAGTTTTCAAAGTCACTTCTGAAACATGATTTGTGCATTTAACATGTGTAACTGTGGGTGTAATTCTTCACTTGCGGGAATATGTACAAAAATGGGGACTGACATGATTTCCAGATATGCAAATGCACTTATTTCGCTATTTCATTCTGTCTCTCTCCCCTCCTAGTTATGTATATTTCATAACTGCTCCGTGTAGATGCTATATAGTGCAATCCCCTTCAGGAAGAAAAAAATGTCCTTGAAATACTAGCTACTACCTTTGGGCTTTATGAAGTGCTCCTTAGTCATTTGTTAACCAGGGAAAATTCCCATTAAAATCAAATTTATTTATAGGAGTATGTCAGTTAGATTGAGGTACTTGCATATTTCACCTCTAACCCTATGACTGTCTATTTTTCATACTGAAAAGATAACCCTTAACTCCAAGCGGTCATATTTCACCTTCCTGTGTTTTGAGAAAAATTGCCTTGATTTCCATGACATGAACCAAAGGAGACTGACTCCCACCTAAACAGTCTTCAGGAAAATTGTCAAGATGCTCCTTTTTTCACTGAGAGGATCTTTTCAAACCCAACTGCTATAAGGAGGGATCAAAAGGGAATGAACACACCTTTAATGATCTCTGTAGACAGGAATTGACACAACTCAAGTCTGTGATATGCAGAAATGAGAAGTAAAAGAGCTCTAAAGTGCCCAACCCACCATTGTATAGCTGCTCGCTATTTATCACCCACCACTCAGAGCCCAGCAGGTGTCCACCATGGTGGTGCTCAGCAGTTTTCCATCTGTCTTTAGGAGAGCTATGTGACTTCTTTCCTCCTCCCCTCTTCCTCACACATCACCTCTTCTTTTTTTAGTGCAAACCAGTCTCAGAGCAGTCAGTTTGATATTTAGAACAGGCATTGTTATCTTAGTAGAAGGATTTTTATTTTTTTTTCTTTGCAGTTAGGCAACTGTTCCCGGTGCTGAAAGAGAACCAGAAATATGGGATTGCCCATTCTCCACCCTGCAAGAATATTTTATGGTTCATGTAAAGAACTTGATGTTAGAATCTATACAATATGTGCTACAAGGGAAAAATATTGTTTTGGCTACTAATGAACTAGGCAGCCATTCCTAAAATCTGTTCTATTTCAAATCTGTGACTTCATCATGCCTTTTCACAGTATCTTAATTACTTGTTTTATATCCCTCTGCCTCCTCTTCTTCCCTCCAGTTCTTAACAGAAACTGTTCTCAACTTTTACTGAGCTGAGTAGATGTGATGAGCATTCAGTGTTTTTTATTATCAGCCCAATAAATCCAGAATTATTCACATAATTTATCTTAACTCTGTTCTGCCTTTTGGGCACTACCTTTGTCAATTGATCTCTTTTAAGGCTAGAGCATTTCTCTTTTCTGTTGCACTGTGTTCCTCCACTGATCATATTCAAACACTAATCCACTGATTCTTTTCGGTGGGAGATGAACATTATTGAGAAAATGCAAAGGCAGAAAAGAAATGTGTGAGCAAATCGATCACTCAGGGCAGAGAAGGAAGACAGGAAGATTAGAAGACAGAAGGAAGCAAATTATTAGCAAGAATGTAGTACTGCACAACAGAGACTGTATTAATTTGAGTTCTAAAGTTGTGATTCCATGGGATGTGGCAGTGAATCATGCAGGCAGACTAGCTTATATTTTTTCTCTCTCAGAGTTCTCTGGACTGCACTTCATTTTGACAGAAGGCAGTATAGAAGTGTTCAAGAGAGCACAGCTTGGTTAGGCTCTTAAAACAAAGCCTGAAAAAGGACATAATTGATTCTTTTAAGCAAACGCAGGAGAAAAAGCAGTGGGGAAGGGAAATAATTGTTTAAGGCAGAGGATAGCATCAGTGCACGAACAAATAGTTACAGATCTCCAGTGAATAAACTGAAGGCAGAAATTTCAGATAAGATATCTACACGACTATTGAGGATAAAAAAACCCCAAAACACCAGAAGAATAAACAGCCATCTTTCAATCTGATTTTTGTTTTCATGCTTAAAAATTTGAGTATTTTGGGCAAAGTTTATAATTCTTGATTCAGAAGAGAAATGTCTCCTGCCTTTACCACAGATGCAAGTAAAAGAGCCATTAAATACTCACTTTTTTATGCCTTTCCCCGTCTTTTGGGTAAACATCTTGATATCTGCATGTCTATTTTTAAGAATTTGTTATATGTATAATGGAGATGAATAAGAAGACCTGTGATGAAAAAATAAAGAAGGAATGATACAAAGGAGGTTCACAGAGGTGGTGAATTAAAATCATTGGCTTATAGCACAGAATGGGGAGAATTTTCCCCTTTTCCAGACAAAGTTTCTTTACTGGAAAATACAACTTCAAGGCAGCTAAACTATTGACAGATTTAGGTCACAGTCAACGAATATTTCAGCAATTCAAGGGGAAGAGAAAGGATTGGTCAACATGTTTCATGTTAGCATTCTGTGAAAAGTTCACTTTTTCAGTCTGATTAAATGGAGTAGGATGTGAGACTGTGGTGGTGAATTTGGGCCAGATACTTTCTTTCAAAGGAATAATGTTAATTGCTCATGTCAAATAAAGACTGCCAGAAAGAAAAAGGAAGAGCAGTAGAGAATGAGTGCATGCTGATGCTTAGCTAATTACCTTGGATGATGAAAAATGAATTCTATTAATTTTCAGAAAATAAATAAATCCAGGAGACCTTTAAAAATAGGAGAATTACTGTTTTTCTGATCCATAACTCAAATATTTTCTGTACTGTTGTCTGCTACTAGAGAAGAACTCTAACTAGAGATGTACAAGGATCTTATACACTGGAAAATCTTTTCCATCCTTGAAAGATCCTATGCCTGCATTTCCTGATATTGATATACAAGACCGAAAAAATGTCAAAAAACCACCACTAACCAAAAAAATCCCAACCAAGCGAAAAAAAGGCAATTCTTAAGTCAGACTTTTTGCAAGCAATGACTTTCTCACAGCAGAGATTTGTTTCAGCAAGGACAGTAAGGTTTTACAGTCTTTATGAAGTTTAAGGGCTTGTACTACAGAGAGAACAAAAACATACTGTCTCAGACTTAAAACTGGCCTTGGTGTCTTCATGTTAATAGTACACGGATGTTACAGCTGGGCCACTCTCAATCTCTGTTCTGAGACTCCTACACTTACCCTTTTTCTTGAATAAACAATACTAGTGTGACAATTCAGTCACAATATATTTACCATTACGTGTGTTATATTTGGATTTGTGTAACCTAAGCAATAATTTATCTTCAAGTGGGGGAAGAAAGCAGCAGTGCTTTATCAAAATTTTCTCTCAATTCCATCATTGCTTTGCTGACTTGGGTTTAATTCAGACCCTATTTTAGTTTCACATAACTTCCCAGATTTCTGCTTCTGTCTTATTCCACAGGGCTCTCTCTATGGCAGGTCATATCTTGGGTCATTACATTTCCCTCTGGGCAGTAGCGGATGCTTTCTTCTATTTGTCTTATTCAACTGCTCTGAAGTCTGCCCATGGGTAGCAAGAGTTTATTACTTTTTTCCCCTAGTGGGTGTTTTTTTCCTTTTCCAGCTACACCACGGCAGTGTGCTGCTAAACTCTTAGAACTCCTGCTTCATTGGTTTCATTTAGAAGCCTTTTGTACTTGTGTCTTTGCCAGAGCATCCACAGAATTATTCTCAGTCATATGCTGACTATAATCCTTTATATTAATGTTTTGCTATCTGTTCAGCTCTCTGCTGCTTGACCCTTGCCTTGAGCTCTGTTTATTTCTGTTAAATATTTTCCAGCATATGATCTTGAAGCAAAAATTGGGTCAATGCTTGTATTTTTTCATAGTATACGTTTCATGCTCCTCTCTGTCTATTTAATGGATTTTCCAATTAAAAGGGACCTTCCTGGCTGTTTTACCTGACCCCCTGCATTACAAGGCTAAAGAAAGATGCACTGCAATTGCATGATAGTGCAATGACAACAGCCCATCTTTTTTGTCCTTCAGTGCTGAGGAGAGCACATGTACATGCAGATGTTTATAACTGTTCTTAATCAGTCACTTAAAAAAAGAGACAATCAAAATTTCAAAGATACTTGGAAATAGATACACCCTAAAAAGTTAATGTTTACGAGTGGAATAAGGTTATATGGACTATCCTCTGAGTACCCACTGTATATTTTCATGCTTGGACAAAGTCTTTACCAGATGGTCATGCCATGCCATAGCTTTTAAACCACTGACACATTGAAAAGATGCAGCTGCTGGGCAACACTGGTATATTGCAGGTTGATTTGCTTGTATTTCAGAACCTATCACTATTATCGTGTATGGCAAGAATGTCTCAAAATATGTCCTTTTACCCATCTTTATCTCTCCCTCGGGGTAGGGGCAGAGCTGATCAGTTCTGGTGTGCTTTCATATGGGACTTGGACAAGAACATTTCTACCCCCATCTCACATAGGGTGCACATTCAAGCAAATATCTAGAATGCTAGAAATATAACAATTTATATTTAAATGCCAGTTCATTAAGTACTCATGCCTCCAGGTCCTGCAAAATTGACAACAAAAGCTGTCCTTTTTTTTCAAAATTCAGAACTTTTAAATTCAGTTTTCATTTTGTAATGTTGGGAAGAAATTCTGAACCTACGAGTTTTACAGTTTTCATCACTGAGTCCAGAATTATTTTTTTTTCTTTAAAGGAGGATTGTTATTCTTCAGTATTCACTTATCTCCAAGAGAAACACAAACTTTTGTGGCAATTGACAAGGTTAAACTTAAAATAAAGCCATGGAAAAAACCAAAATTGAATAAAAAAATGTACTTAAGAAATTATTGATTGTTTTTCCTAGAGAGTACATTTGTGCAGGTGATCAACAGGTGATTTTGGGAAATTCCATGCTGAGCTTCAGAGACTGTAAGAAGGTAGACAACCCAGAAAAAGTTGTTTCTAGTTTAGGGGCACATTTAAGGTGAAGATATTCTTATGGAAATGTGTGAAATGATATCATTGGGGTATGTGTCTTCATAATCTACAACATATCTGAGTATATGCTTTTAGATATATATCATCTTCAGGCATCACATAGAACTTTGTCTCCTTTTTTTATGCTTTGGAAGTGCTCTTTGTACAAGGTTATAGAAGGACATGTCTTCATATTGTTGGTATTGATTACTCTGTGTGCAAACTTTTTGGCCATGTAACCAACTTCTGAAGGCTTAGACCCTTTAGGGGAGTGAAAATGCTGTATATAAAAATAATATATACTTTGAGTGCAACAGGTTTTCCTAATGATAGCATCTGGACTAATTGAAAGGGGTAAAACCAAAGGATACTCTCTGTGAGTAGATATATATGGATTTTAGTATGGAGTTAATTAACTGAAGGCACTATCAGCAGGGAAATCTCTCTGTGACTCTCATCAGGCCGGTAGGGTTTGTTCCCATTCATGCTTGCACCGGGTATGAAAAGGATTGCTTATATATTAAAGATGTTGGTTTAGGGAAAAGGTGGATATTCAGTGGATTGTCAGCAACAGATGGAGATCTGTCTGTAGAGGAAAGGGATATGAAAAAACCAGCAAGGAGAGAGTACACTTCTGTCTTTCTATATATGGACGCAACAATGAATAAAACATATCAGAGCCTGAAAAGAAATTGCAAGAAAAAAAGAGAAATAGGAACCAAGACCTTATTTGCAAGTTTCTAGCATAACTATTTTATTATTTTACTAATGGTTGAGATTGTCCCTTAAGATTGAGGGACCGTCCTGTGCTATGCAAGATTACATAGCAGTCACTGTGGGATGCACACTTGGAGGATGTAAGAGGACCTTCCAGCTACCCAACCCATAACTGTGATGTCTATTTTAAAACCAGGAACAATCTTTTACATTTAGAATTAAATGTAATGGTTATGTTATGCAGGACCATATCAGAGGTGGGTTGACTGAATTATTGTGGATGTCTGCTAAAAGTGTATGTTGCCTTTTAGGTTTTGTATGAGAAGTGTAGGATGGAGTAATCATATTCAATATTATTGCTGGGCTATAACACAGTAAATTAGAATGTATTTCCTACAGCACAGGAATATGCCATAACTTTTGAATAGCCGATAGAGTAATTAATTGTCAGTCCATTAGGAAGAGTTGCAGTGAATTAAAGCTTAACTACTAACTGTAGACTCTTAGACTCTTAATTCTTCTTACTTTTTATAAATGTATCTTTGATTTCATGTTACCTCAATTGCTTGAATTTTTCTTTTTTTTTTTTTCCCTTAGGATATCATGAGAAGCCATCTTCTGCATTGCTTTTTATTTTTGAGATTTGAAGGACATGGCTGTAAGCAGAAAGTTGCCTCTTTTGCAAGGGATTTTTTTCCCTTGTCCATAAAGTCAAGCAAACTTTTTCTTTTATATTTTTCAGGCTGAAATGTTCTGATAAGGTGCCCCATCTTTTTCTGACACTAGATTTCTTTGTGGGCAGTGGCAAAGTTTAAAACAGCCTATATTTCCAAGATCTTTGTAGGTCATAAGAATGCATCAAGAGAGCAGAAAAGTTGCAAGGTGGTGTTAGATTGATCAAGCACAGTTCATTCCTGGAATAACACCCTGCCATTCACTATAGCTATTTCCTTATATTTTTGACACTGTACTATGAAGGGCATTTATTTTTATAACAACATAAATATAATTTATTTATTCACCTGAATTCTATATACAACTTTTCATTCTTCAGTAATTTATAACCTAGTTTTTTAAAAAAATAAATAGGGGATGTTATTATATTTCTGCATTGAACTGTGCTTTTTAAAAGGCTTTAATTTTTATATAGATGGTCTCCTGAGGTGAGAGAGGTTTATTGCTTGGTGTGCTTAGGAATTGATACGATGAGCAGGAGCAGAGGAGGAGCAAGAATTTTCTCTACAGAACTTTTTGAAAAGTAAAACCAAATTATGTTAATGACTGAAACAGAAATAGCTTTAATAACAAGTTGGGGAGTTTTCTTTAAATAGCTTAACATACAAGTCATATCTTTTCTAGAAAACACAACACCAGTGAGTATTACCAGCCTAAGAGGTACTGACATTTTCAGACAAATCCTGGCTTGTGTCTAGAAATTATGAAAAATTATCCTTCTCTCATGCTCATAGATATGTCCATATAAAATCAACTGTCATTTTAGCCATACATGGAATGACAAACCCTGTTGGACAAGAAGATTTACTAGGGATTTTTTTCATTCCTCCCTGTGCTACCAGAATAACATCAAGTTTGGGTGGAGGGGTTTTTTTGCCTGTTTTGTTTGTTTGGTTGGTTGGTTTTTGTTTTGTTTGTTTGTTTTGTGGTTTTGTTTGTTTTTTTCTCCTTTAATTGATTGGTTGGGTTTCTTGTAGGTTTGTTGTGGTTTTCTGGGAAATTTTTTGTTTCTTTTTTTCAGAACAATTCTCTGATCCAGAACTGGAGGATGTGAAGCTACGTCAGTGAGGAATGCAGTCTGAGATGTTGGTGGAGAAGCTGAAGAAAGTGGGAGTCTGTCTCTGATTCTCTTTACAGAGAGGAAAAGGCACTCCATCCTTTCTAGAACAAACAACTAAAAGAAGTCAGATGAATTGGGATCTAGAAAAGCCTACTTTTCTGTGTTGATCATAAAAAGTCATCATACATAACTTAGGCAGAAATTTTCCATTTACAGATGTTTTCTGAAGGCTCACAAGATATATCATACCATGTTCATACTGAACCTAACACCCAAGCTAGTTCAGGTTTCTCCATGGTCCTACATTGCAATACTTAGACTGCCAACTAAGAAATAGATGGTGAGTTGTCCTGAAAATCCTAAATAGGGATTTGTTCCTCACTCTACAGAGAGAAACTCTGTAATAATCACACTTATGATTGAATAGGTACTTCACAGTTTTATGAATTAAATTATTTATCCCTTAAAAAATATCAGCAGACAAATCGAGTTTTAAATGTTGACACTTCTCTTGGGAAGCAGGAAGGAAGAGATCAGGAGGATATCACAGTGCCAATTAATGAGGTTAAGCCTTCAAGTATAACATTCATTAGATTATGTGGTAGTCTCTGCAAGCTGTTCAGAAATGCAGTCCAAAGCATATTTAACTGTAGAGCAATACTTCCCAAAATTTACAGAATAACTGGGGGAAAAGAAAATTTACGTTATAGAAATGCTACACTTTCAAACAGCCTCTCCCCTTCTCTTTGTAGAATAATAGAGAGTCTGAAGCTAACCCAGTAGCTGTAGGGTCAGGATGAATTTTGACCTGTGTTGTGTTTCCCTCATTATTAGCAGAGCAATAGGAATGGACAGAAAACAAATTAATGAAAGGGTGTCCTTTCATAATGTTGTTTCCAGTATTACAAACAGATGACTAATAACCTGACTTTTCCCTCAATTTAGTATATTGAGCAAAAAAAACCAAGTGAAGTAAGCGATGGAGGGAGAGTGTGAGAAATATGCATGAAAATAGTAATGGAAAGAAATCCATGCACCTGGTGCTGTCTTCTGAATTCTACAATTGGGAAAAATGTTCCTGTTGGATAAATTAGTCTCTTCATTGTCAAAACATGAACTGTAGAAAGGTTTGGCTTTAGAAATTACACAGTGTTTTGGTTTATGGAAGTATTTCACTTTATCTTACAAGGAATTTAAAGCCATAAGAGACAGGACAGGAAATATGTCCCTATACTGAACTCAGTAACCTCAGTTATAAGCTAAAGCACTTAGTTTTCCATAGATACAAATATGGATGCACCATAGGCAAAGATCAAGTGGAACTGAAATACCAACAATGCCAGAGGCCCTTGCAATGGCAGGAAATCAATTATATAAAATATACCTAGATGAGCTTACAGGGTACATGTATCCTATTCTGCTAAGTCCCAACTAACGTTACCTAAGGGAAATTCCTTACTGACACTAAATCTGGAAATGTTTGATCCTAGGCATGAGAGTAAGAGATAGTACCCAAGAATATAAGAAATAAAATGTTCATTTCACTGGAGAACTGATCTACCCAACCAGTGTCTCAGTTCTATCTGTCAAATATTTCTGATGGGAAAAGGGAGTTAACAGTTCTATAACTAATTGGCCATGAGTACATATATAGGAAAAATTTTATATATATATGCACATACATATATATATTATAAAATTTAGGTCATAGCAAGACAGTTTGGTGTGCAGGTGAGACAAAGGAAGAGGGAATTCCCCATCTTATGCCACAGAGCCCTTCTCATAGTGAGTGTCTTGGGGACTGTGAGTTTATTAACAGGACAATATTGATACATTCTTGTTGTTTCAGTAGATAACAGATGAAGAGAATGAAATATTCACCAGTTCTCTCAGAGCTCATTCACTAACTCTCTCCTTTTGCTGCTCAAGTGGTGCCAGTGTTGTGGGAGGGGGTATGAGTGTGAAGAAGAATGTGCAATAAAACAACTCTAAGATAGTAAAACCCTCCTCCACATCATTGCTGCGTCAGGGTGTGAGGCCCAAACTCTATCCTAAACCATAGTAAACATAGTGTGGATGCCATTGATACTGACTGACTAAAGGAATATCTCTATCAGTCTTGCTAGCCAGGCAGTTTCAACGACATTATGAGAATACAGCATTACTTTTCAAAACATTCTACCAACTCAAAAACATGGTTTATCTCCCTGAAATTAGAGCTGGGTCCTACTCCCACCAGCTCAGAGCCTGTGCTCTCAGAGGGCTCGATCTGGGGACCCCCAAGCTGCCACAACAATCACCCCAGCAAAGGGAGTGTCAAGAGGAGGTGTCTTTGGTGGGAGGACATGTGAATTCTACAGGTTGTGGATAAGGGGGTATAAACTCACAGTGGGACACAGTGCTTGAAGCCATTAGTGAATTTCTTGCTATATTTTTTTTTTTCATCTGTTTTATCAATTGCTGCTACAAGACAGAATTAATAATTTATTGTGAACTTGTTGAATTATAACTCCCTTAACTTGTGAAGAGAGAAAAGAGGAATAGCTTCTCTCTGGGGCAAAATCCCCTTCTTTCTTTAAGCCTGTTTTCTGGTCAGTTGAACAGCCTTTCTTTGATTTTTTACCTGCTTGAGACTTACTTATTAATTCTCTTTGGTCCTTGGGGAGGCTTTTTATAAATGATTTAATAAAATATATTCATTTAGTAGGGTTGGTGTCTGTGTGAGTTTCAGCATTCTGTAAGGAATGGCCTAAAAATGGAGGAAGATCTGATAGTAACACTTATCACCCTTCCAGACCTTACTTACCTGGCTTAGTTACAATCTTTCAGACAATATTTTGTGTAATTGCCTCCAATTTTTCAGATTTCTTTGAATTATTTATAGAAACCTTTTTATCAATATTTTCTGCATCAGGAAATATGTATTATTGACATAATTCTTTGTAAGAACATAAATGATTGTATTACTGGGGGAACAAAGAAACAGACCCATCTTCTGCCTAGATTCAATTGGAGAGGAAAAATCCTTCCAGACCATTGCTGGTATAATACTAAGCCAAAACAAAAGCAAACTCTTACTGTCCCTAAATGTTTGACACTAAATTCTTTGTCAGTTACTGAGTTCTTAGTTGATCATTATCAGTAATCATCTCAGTGTGGATGGTTCTAAATGATTTCCATCAGTTTTGTGTGAACTTCTGTGGTTTGGCACTTAAAGGACTTCACTTCCCTTTTATTTTTGAGAAGGAGAATACAATTCACATTGTTTTTTCAGTTAAAAGAAACAAAAAATGCACCAGTACAGATTGGTGACTGATCTCCTGGAAGGCAGTTCTGTGGAGAAAGACCTGTCCTGCTGGACAACAGGCTGTCCACAAGCCAGCAGTGTGCCCTGGTGACCAGGAAGGCAGGTGACATCCTGGGGTGTGTTAGGAAGAGCATTGCCAGAATGTCCAGGAAGGTGATCCTGCCACTCTTCTCAGCCCTGGTGAGGCTGCATCTGTAGTGCTGTGTCCTGGTCTGGGCTCCTCAGTACAAGACTGGAGAGGTCCAGTGGAGGGCAGTGAATATGATGAGGGCAGAGTGGAGCATCTCTCTTATGGGGAAAGGCTGAGAAAGCTGGGCCTGTTCAGCTTTGAGAAGAGCCAACTGAGAGGGGAACTCTACAATGTGTAAAAGTATCTGAAGTGTGTGTGTCAAGAGGATGGGCCAGGCACCTCTTAGTGGGGCTGAGCAATAGGACAAGAGACAACCAGCAGAAACTGATACACAGGAAACACCACCTGAACATGAGGAAGAACTTCTTTAGTGTGCGGGTGGCATTGCAATGGAATAGATTGCCCAGAGAGGTGTGGAGCCTGGACACAATCCTGTGCAACGTGCCCTAGGATGACCCTGCTTGAGCAGAGAGGTTGGACCAGATGACTCACTATGGTCCCTTCCAACCTTGCCCATTCTATGTTTCTGTAAAAATCTCAGACTAACCGATGCTGCTGAAAATCCTTTTGTGCAGAAATCAAAGAAAACCTGTTGTATTTTTTTCTGGTTTGCTCAAAATGCTGTCTGTATACACCTCTGGTACCTGGAAGTGGCTCAGATCTCAGTTGAAGTTTGTGGAAACCCTTGTGAACCTTAATGTATCTATTAATAAACATGTTTAGGGTTCATAGCAGGGCTAGTCTTCTGCATAGCTACTTCTGAAATATGACTGTGAAAGAAGATACTCTGACCTTTATTTATTAAAAAGATCAATCTAATTCTTTAATGACGTGTTCAGGACAAAAGTTTCCCAGACAGATTCTAGGTCAAGTATGAATGTATATGCTTTCTCTGGCGAAATGGGAAAGTGTTTATTCCTCTTCTTGCTCAACTGCAGAGACTTCCAAGTAGCTACAGGAGGATGTCATCCTACAAGTAATGCTTCATTTGCTTGGGCTTAAGAAATTTTATGTATAATGTACTATAAATACATTTCATTTATTAGCATTTCCCAAAACTGAAAGTTGCTTAAAATAAAACACAAAGAGTGTGGAAGACAGTGAGATATGCATCTTTGGTGTTCATCCAGACATCATGCTTCATCCTAGTGACAGTGACGTTTGTCACCTTAGGTTAATAATTATAACGTGCTTGGCGATCCCTCAACATAAAAATCATAATGTAAAAAATACACACATTTATTTTTGCTGATACTGTGACCTTCCTGAATACTTGCTCTGCATGGGCAGTATTATACTGAAAAAAAAAAGGTTTAAAATTTGACTTAATGTAAGAATTAATTAGCTTTCAAAATCAATTTCCAGCCAACGAGGATACTTGGGGATTCCATGTAGGACCACTTGCTGGAGACTAGCAAAGGAGATCCCTCTGTGCTTAATTGGAAACACTTTGCCAACTCATCGCTGTTTACCCATTATGCTTGTGTTGAAAAACAGAGCAGGAGAGCTGTCAAAACACAACTACTTTTATATCCAAGCCAGTCACTTTATTTTAGAATGAGGCTAGTCAGGGGGAAAAAGTTCATGACCCCACAATAAAAAATAGCTTACAAGAACAAGCCTAATTGTTTGTTTTCCCTTACCCTTCCAGTACTGAGTCTCAGTCAGGGTGTCACTTGGGAGAATATTGTATTTTATTGAAAAAATAAATAAAACCAAAGTAAGGAGTATGTTTATAGTATGCAGAGGTTTTTTCCACTCCTCAAGCTGTAGTATAATCTGCGTACTGGTCTAGGCACAGCTTGTATTAGAATTGTTAACAAAGGCAAATTATGTAGAAATTTGCCCTTGATATGATGTACTGGAGGGATTGACTTGGGCATATTTAAAGAGTTACTTATTCTTCCTAAATATACAGAACATGAATGATTTGTCCTCAGTTTGACGTAGTTTCTACTGGGAGATGGGCTGAGTTGTTTCGTTTTGTATTTACTTTTCTTTAGCCAAACCCTTCAAAGATCTTGTAAAGACTGCACTGAAAGTCTGGAAGACTCTGGCTACAAACATGTTAGTAAAGGAAAATGTTCTGGTGCCTTCTCAGACACTGCAGTTCATTTCTGAATGCTGTTAAAAGGCTGGAAGGGTTTCTGGCATGCTGGAAGCTTGTGTCATCTGTCACTCTACCAAATAATTTGAGGTCTTATTTTGAGAGTTAGCATGAGCTGAGGACCATTCTCAAACAGTTGCCTGGGTGCAAAAATTTTGTTCTGAAGGACAGGAGAGCTTAATAATATTGACTCTGGCTATTTCTTGCCTAATTAATGATCTGGAGAAAATTTAATTTTACTAGAATAGACTTAGTCTCTCTGGGTATTGTGTCACCCATGTAGTTCCTAAGCTTTGGAAGACTGAGTGCATTCTGTTGCCGTTAATCATGTCTCCATTTGCGAACCTTTTACAGAGGCTGAAAATGTCTTTCTACAATAAATATAAGTAGGAATAAAGCCATAGTTCTTACAGGCTCTTCACTGTTCTGAATCTCCTTTCCAAACCCTAATATGACCAATTAGTGATAAATGTCATGAGGCAATGAAGTGGATACTTTTGTATTAGGCATTAGACTGAGAAAAGCAATTTATTTCAGTCCCTCACCCAAGTGGCACAGAAGGACAGAATCCTGTATAACTGATGGATAGACAACACCTCCTTTAAGTGAGTGTCTGAATTTGTGTTCTGTATGAACCATAAAGATCTTATTTATTGTTTGTTTACACCAATAGCAATGCTTACTTTCAAAACACTGACCAAGAAATAATTGATTCTCTTGTCCCCCCAAAGTAATTTATTCTCTATATTGCCCATTTTAGCAAAACTTCAAATTAGGTGAAGGCTTGGCTACCAGTGGTGGTTTGTGAAGTTATGGTTTTATACTCTAGGGAATCCATCTGGTGTTGCTGCTAATTTATTTATTAATGCTTTACTCACAACAGGGACTAAATATTTAAAGTTTGTGACTTGCTCTATCTCCAGCAGCTTGAAGCTTTTAATTTTCTTATTATTTTTTCCACATACTGCAGAAAAAGAAAGCACACTTCTAAATAGTTTTTTTCCCTCTCCTTTTTCCCCCTCTGTGGTTCTCCAAAAGGTTAGGTTTGACAATAGGAATATAGTCACAGATACTCTAGGCAACAAATGAGAAATGTTCTTTTGTGACCTTAATGTTGGCAAGTGATAATAACCAGTGAACCATGAAATACTACTGCAATATTGTTCATGACTTTTCTGTTTTCTGAGATTAATTTTATGTTCTGAAATAAAGTGACAATCATTTATTATTCTGTTTTACATAGCTTCCACCGGGAAGCAAATATGAAAAGTTTAATTTCTAGTCCACTTGCAGCAGTGTTCCTAGTGAAGAATCATATATATATGTATAAGTATTCCTTGGTTAATGTATACAATACCATCCTTTTGTTCAGTCTTTGTCAGAGCTGTCTGGGTTAGGATAGAGTCAGTTAATGTTTAAAAGTGGAAATTACTTTTCTCTCCTAGGGGTTAAATAGTTATAATACTAATTATTAATACAGTACAGGTGTGAACTTTGCAAGAATATTTAATTCTGAGCTACTGTTTTCTGAGAACTTATCATACTTTTCTAAAGAAACATTTTCCCTTTTCTCTTTAAAATGCAGCAAACAGTAATTAGCCATCCAAAACTTCTTGCTGTCAGCTATTTCTATTCAACAAGTAGATTAGAATAACATTTTCATCAGAGGATGCATATATAGTTCTCATATCAAGCCTAGTTCACCTTTCCATGTAACCATTATCTTTTTCTCCATAGGCTGTTGGTAAGCAAACAATTTTAGGGCTTGATAGTGCCAGTCTTACTCATCTTGAGTAGCACTTACCCATATCAATGATTCTATTGACTTCAGTAATATTGCTGGTCTGAAATACATCAGGTGAGTAAAGCCAAGGAAAAGAAAAGCCTTTAATTTCAAGGTCAAATGGATGGGGGAAAGTAGATAGCAATATTTTTAAAGTCAGTGTGGTCTGTTTTTTTCTTTAAAATGTGTGTGGCTATGCATCATGATTTAACCATTTAACTGATTAAGAGCCTGATTCTCAGAGAAGCTGAATACCAATCAATTTTAAGAATGTTATATTTCTCAGTGAGTTATTTCAAGAAGCTAGCAGTGGCCAGGGATTATTTATTCTGGAGTCTGATCCATTCTGAATGTGTTGGGTACCTTTTTTTTTTTCTGGAAAACAAAAGAGTTTCCAAATCTTGGGGCATAAAATTGTATGCTGGGTCTTTTGTTTGGTCATCTCAGTTAAAGTAGGCTGGTTTCAAGAAAGGATGGATTAATTCAAAAGGAAATTTCTTTTGAACATCAGGCCAGAACGGGTGGAATTACTTAATCAGAGGATTAGGTGCCTGGCACCAATGGCTTCCAGCAGAAAAAATACTGATCTATGTACACTTGAATTAGGGGCCAAAGACAAGGGGCTCTGGTAGACCCATATGGATACTATGCTCCCAGTGTCTCTCACACTGACTAGTATTAACTGGTAGATCAAACAACTCCTAGTAATTCTGGAGTCTTAAAATAAACAGATTAAAAGGAAATCCTCTGTGTTAATATTCTGATAAGTAGCCTAAACTCCAAGGTGATGTGCTGTAGCATGGCTCAGTTGGGTTCCAGCTGTTCACACATTGCAGGCTGTTGTTTCCCGGTTTAACGATAATCCCTTTTCTGGAGGGTTCTGATTAGATAATTGTTAAAAGCAAGAGTAAAATGTTAGATGCACCACTATTAGTTATCAAAGTCTCGGCTGCCAGGAATTAGATACAGTGCTGCTGCCACTAGATGTGCAATAAATAGTGTTTGTGTTAAGAGTCAGAGATTACTTTTGTTCGAGACATCTCTGCTCATTATAACTCTACTTGAGGATCCTTCTTGAAGATTCACAGCAAAGCCCAAGCTAAGACTAAACATAAAGCTAACATCCCAGTGGGATTCAAAACAAATAGAAGATAAAGGACCCTTTTTTTATCTACTGAAATGGCCACAACTTGAAGTGGATAATTTACTGAATTACATTTCATTTCCTTGTAATATAGTACATGACATACAAGAAAGATTAGGTGCTGGGATTCAGCAGCAATGAAACAGAAGTCTGTGGGTGCTCTGTGGATATTTATACACTTCTTTAAAATGTGTTTTATCCAAGGAAATTCAAAAGGAGGCTATATGCTGTTATTCAGAAAACAGTTTTATGGCATGATCATGGATTATGCAATCACAACATGCAATGTTTATATCTGAAATACTCAAGTTTTACTATGTAATTCAGTAAGTCTTCGTAGAGGAGGTATATAAAAGAGTGACTAGTAAAAGTATTTTCTGTAGGGAGAATAAAGAATTTTGCCTTACAGTTATTAAAATTGACATAGATAAAACACATTGCACAGGACATTTTGGAAGGCCAAGACTTCAGTAAGAAAGAGACACTAGTCAAAAAAAAAAAGGAAAGTATTGGTTTATCTATCCACAGTTTTCCATTCACAGTAAGATAATGTTGTCCCATGTTTCTGTATTTTATGACAATTTATGTTGTCATAAAAGCTCCCAGGTGTTCACCACAGGATATGTGCAGAGTGGGACTGATTGCTTCAAGGGAAACTTTGAGGGTAAAGTCAGAAGTGTAGTTTTATCTCAAGGTGTTTAAGTCTTCAGGTATGTTTTCAATGTCTCTAGTCCACTCAAACCCTGTTCTGGGCCCCATGTCCATTTTGGGGTGGGTTTAGCCCTTCAGCTACTGAATCCTTTGAGCACTAAAGCTTTCACCCTGCAGTGCTGTATAATAGCCATCCACATCCATTATCCTCTAACTCATAGATTTCAGCAGGAATTGTATAATTGGAATTGTATAATTGCATGTAAAAAGAGTCTCCAGTTGCAGGATATTTACAAAATACACAAATATCATTTGAGTGTTCATGTATGACAAATAATAAGAGTCTGAGTAAGTGTAGCAAATAAAATATAGTACCATTTTTGTTTGAAAATCTATTTCTGTGTTCCTGGTTGTAACCAGTTCTGCACTGCACATTCTCTATATGAGAACTCCCACCCCTAGCAAACAGAAGATAAAAAATAATTGAAGGATAGATTTCTTGCTCCAATTTTAATGATTCATATTGATTTTTTTTCTGGTATGTAAGGAAGTTGTACCTAGACATGAACAAAAAGTGAAGTAAAATCAGGAAATTATTGCATTTCCTCAGCTAGAGATCTATTCTTTCTCTTTCTCCTAGGAAGCAAGAAGTTATATTTTGCTGGAAATAACCAGATTTCTCTGAGTGGCAAATGAAACTTGTTTGTCACAGCAGAGGGCAGAGCTGAAGGTCAGAGCAGAAACTCTGGTTGCTGTGACACATTTTCATGAGCTGGATCATCTCTCTGTGATTGACAAAGCTGACACTTGCAAGAAAAGGAGTGAAGGTGAAGGGGCAGCAGATTTCCTCATGGTTCTGTGGAGAGGGGGGGAAGGTAAAAGAGGGACTGATAGTAAGGCCCTCTAAGCATGAATATAACATCATAAAAAATAAATGGCTGGCTAAGTGGCAGAGCCCAAGGTTGAGCCCTTAGAGGAACAGGTAGAGGGGCAGATGCTTTCCAGTAGACTTTAATCATCTGCTGCCTCAGTGGCTTTCTCTACCAACTGCTGAGGTTCAGGGCATCTGTTTCAATGGAAATGCAGGGGAGTTAAAGAGGTTTCTGATGTCTGGGAATGAAAGAGAGGAATTTTTGCCACTAAAATCAATATATTAAGAAGAGATGTTGCAATTACTTTCACTATAAAACTATAATCTTGCAGCAGGATTCCAGTGTAACTTGGAATGATCAAGCATTGCCTTGAAAGGTCAGTTTCTTTGTGCTTCTTTGATTTTACCACAAGACTTTCATTTGTACTTCTGGTGATACCAGCCATAAATTTCTCTCCATGTTTTTTTTCCCACAGCTTCAACCCTTTCTATATTGGGAACAGGAGAATCAACAGAACTCTTATGTTTCAACGTAATTATTTAGGCTTCTTTTCTGCATGCTGGTTTGATATGCAAGCTGGAGAAATATGATTGAGAATAAATTGCTAAATGTTTGATGAATATCTATTTGTAAAACTGTAATCAGAGAGCAGCAGTTGGTGCCTCATTGTCTGCAACAATACATGTAGGTACAAAAGTGGGGGAAGGGGTAAGCGCAATGAAGGACAGGATTAGAGATCTAAATTATAAACACACAAACACAAACATTTGCTAGGATACACTTTCAATTCCCCCTTACCACGATCTCATATGCTAACATGCAGGAGTTACATTCCCTTTTACCACGGCCATCAACCAAAAGTATGTGATCTTACATATCACTGTTACTCTGCTCTACTCTTTCTCTCAGGATGGAAAGCTGCATATTCTCCCAGGTCTGTTAGTTCCATCACTGTTCTATCTAATTTCTTCCCACTATCATTTTGATGAAAAAACATGGTCACTTTTAGCCCTAAATTTATGTTTCTTTAAGGATATCAAGGAAGAAGGATTACACAGTGCTGAAGGTGGAGGTGGATACTGTTTTTTTCCTCCTGACATCTTTTTCTATACTATTATTTGAATGAGTTTTTCCTACTGCATCTTGAATTCTGTATGAGTAATTCTCTGGAACAGGGTAGATTACAGAAGCCTACATTTTCAGAGGGTTAGGGACTGTTTTTGAGATCTACCTGCCAGGAGGGGCTAAGGGATGGGAGTCAAGACAGAAATGTCTTTCAACACCTGTGAGTTCCACACAGTCAGTGGCCTTCAAAGCCTCTTATACATGTTCTGCTCTTACAGCTGTGTGTGGAGCATGTTCAGCTCAACCTACTCATCCTTTTGACTTCAGTGAGTTTTAATCAGGCCAGTGCACTTTTCAGTTTGGTTCCTTTCTAGATTATTCTCTAGGTTTTCTTATTATTTTCAGCTCATTTTCTGTCACTGTTGTTTATCATTATTTATGAGCCCTAAGAAACAGCAATTTCAGCAAAATAAGACTAACTTCTAAGACTTGGAGCTGGCTGTCTGGTACAAATTCAGTGGGGAAATATGCTACTGCTGTTCACCAATCTCAAACTCTTCCTGTAAATCTTAATAAGGTCTCAAATTTGGCAAGGAGGGATACCCTTGGGAGAGCTTTAATGATTTGACAGTACTAAACATGTAGAGGACAAGCAGGATGCTTTGTCTCCAGACTTGTAAAATATAAAGCGTTACGGAGTCTTGTCAAGTTGCAGACTTTACATACTATAAATAAGGATAATGAGGCATTGAAAACAGAGGCGGGGAATCTGAAAACTCTTTATTATCAAGGCAAATATTTCTTTGCCTCGTTAACCTAAAGTTTCACAGAATGACAGTAGAGCAAAAAATGTACAAATCAGAGAATTGCAATAAGGGGATGAGAGGTCAGGACTTTGTCACTATATTTACTTGCACTGACAAGGATCAACTTCTACATCATAAAAAAACCCTCCAGATTTGGTTGTATATCAGAGATTATTTTTCTTCTTCCACATGTCAGTTTACCTCCTCAAACAGCATAGATAACAATATCACCTGAGTACTTCCATGGTGAATTCCCTTTTTATTACTTTTGTTTTTAATGATTTCATAAGGACCTTGTTTTGTCATCGTTTAGTCTTTCTATCAAAATGCTTATTTATGTTTCTCAGACAGTTTCTCTTTGTGTCTCTTCTTCTTCATTGTAATTGTGATGGCCATAAAATAGAATTTTCTAAAGCTGGAGAACAAGCTGATATGCTTCATCCAGCAGAGCTGCATGCTATTTTTCATGATTACACATATTTTGTGTTGATTATGATGAATCCAAATGATTTTTAAATAGGAAAAAAAAAGGTGGTTAGGAAAGGGGGGAAATAGTCTGCCTTCTGCTGCCCAGCAGAAGCTCCTGAAGGAGATGAAATATGAATGTTCCTTTTGAAATTGTTACTATTCTGACTTATGCCTGGGTGGATGAGCATTGTTCCTCTGTTACTGGGCAATTGCTTTGATATTTCCTTTTAAAAAAATTGTTGATAATATATTTGTATTGCAAAATATTGAGCATTTTGATGCATATGGCTATTTTTGTATATTCAAAATATTTATTATGGAAAATTGCTGCACTATAGCTGCTACAACTGTAGCTTATTAAAAAGCACTTGCCATTCTGAGCTTTACTGTTACAATGGCTCAGTAAGACAGGAACATGTACACCACTGCATCAGAAACAAAAGGGGAAACGTATTAAGAAAATGAGAGGTAGAGCAAATGAAAGAATAGAGGTCTTGTGGTTTTCAAGACAAGGACATTACTGTTTCTTAAAGGCGTGGATTCATTTGTTTGTACTTCATTTCCAAGGAAGATATTGGGAGTTTGAATTCTGGCAAGATTTTTAAAAATAGATCTAATTTACACAGAATAACCCCAACATTATTATGACTCAGCTTTTAAATTCCATTAAAATACATTGAATTCAATAGCTAAGTTCCTTTCTGAGAATAAAAATGTATTAGTTTAATTAGCTCCCTTCCAAAATTAGGTAAAGGTTCTTTACCCAGAGGGTGATTGGGCACTGGAACAGGCTCCCCAGGGCAGTGGTCACAGCACCAAGCCTGACAGAGTTCAAGACTCTGTTCGAGACTCTGTGTGATTCTTGGGGATGGTCCTGTGCAGGGCTGAGGGCTGGACTTGATGATCATTGTGAGTCCCTTCGAACTCATCATATTCTGTGCTTCTGTGAAAATAAATAGAAACAAGTAGACTTAATTCTTCCTAGGAGTGTTCACAAATGCACGTCAGCTAATCCACTTTCAAGTCACACGTTGAGCTAAGTCAGGTTCATTTTCCTGATTGCCCCTATTTAGACAGGTCTTTGGAAATGGGCTTCAGTTCCGAAGCTCAGGTTAGGATGTGAATATAAATCAGTGAACTCTAAGCCTGCTGTTGGGATCCTGCCCGGGTCAGACCAACATAGCTTTGCCCAGTTAACCTCTTTTACCCTTCATCAGCAATGTCTTTAGCATTATTTTACTGTTATTAATGCTGCCCCTTTCTGTAACTTTTTGAGCGAGAAGACATGGGGCTCTTCTGAGGTAAAGCCCAGCTGTGGTTAATAGCAGGGCTAGTGGCACTGCTGCTGAGGAAAATAGCAGTGACAGCAAGAAACATGGATAAAATTGACACTGAGACTCTGACACGGTAAAGATTAGTTTCCAGTGAAAATTACTCCTTCGTGTAAGCCAGCAGCGAGACCACTGGGGGGATCATGCCACCAGCGTCTTCCCCATGGAAAGAGAAGCCAGGGAGTTTTATTCCAGGTTTTTGGTTTGGGGTTTTTTTTTGTGTTTTTTGTTTTGTTTGTTTTTTTTGTTTTTTTAAAGTGAAGCTGATAGCCTTCCTCTGTCCCCCTCCCCCCCCCACCCCAAGTGCAAATCTGGCATTTCAAATCCTTATTTTCATTGCATCAGACATTTAATCTTAAAAAAAGAAAAGGATGTATGGTATAAGGGTACCTTGTATGTCCCATTAGAAATGGAGCAATAATAATAATCAGAAATTATGTCCTGTTCTGATGACCTAGAAGTTGAAAATTTTAAAAACAAATTACAGTGATGTAGCTGATAAATTTTGATGATGATGATGATGATAATAATAATAATAATAATATTAAAAGTCGTTCTGGCTTAAAATAAAGAAACACAATAGGATTTTGCAAACCTGTCCAAACATATTTGTATTACAACAATAT
Source organism: Empidonax traillii (assembly GCF_003031625.1). NCBI lineage: Eukaryota > Metazoa > Chordata > Aves > Passeriformes > Tyrannidae > Empidonax > Empidonax traillii. Next base: position 470,202 of record NW_020955526.1, read on the forward strand.
AAATAACTTCTTTCAGGGAAAGAATTAATGTGGTTTAGTCTCTGGAGCCTACAGCATGGCCTAGTCAGGTTGAGTAATATACAGAAATAGGACAGATACATAAATGCAAGCACAGTTATTGACACATTACCTGCTTGTTCTCAGGGATAAGGGATCTGGGTTTTGACACTAATCTTTAATAATTTTTTTTCTCAGGCAATAGTCTAATTACATGCATTTTATTCAGTTCATTGGTGGATTTACTATTAAATTTCTGATTCTTTTCATATAGTGTCACAATTTGAGCTTGTTCCACTATCCATTACATGGTGACATGAAGACGAGTTGCTTTTCCTGTGACTGTTTGCTTCATTGGATTTAGCCCTCTGAATTTCATACTGAGAGTTACAGAAGTTATGGGAGCAGAAGGTGATTTCAAGAGCACATGGACAAAAAGACATAACATTAAAGCACTGAAAAAAAAGATGTAAATCAAAGATGTACAGCAAAGCTAAAAGAAATTTCAAGAGATTTTCTTAGGTAAAATACCATAAACTAGGGTGGAAATTGCATCATAAATTTAATATATAAGAATGCTATTAAGAGAATCTTCTTGAATTGCAAAAATGCAATTTCCCTGGTATTTTAGGCTTTCTGTGATTGAACCTTGACAGATTTGAAAGCAACATTTGTGCAGACGGACCAGATTTTTTTAGTAAGTTCTGAAAGTCAGGATGGTCTTGTTCTTTAGTTACTAAATCTCCCTGCTCAGCAGAGCTTCTGTTCCAGCTCAGTTGTACATTTCCTATGCAGAAGTAATTTAATATCTTTTTGCTCCTTTTTTTTTTTTTTTTTCCAAAAATCAGAAAGAATGTGGACTAATTCCCTAAATACAAATTTCCAGGTCTCAAAAATTTAGAGCATATACCATTTTTCTTTAGCAGTTCAGAGTCCACTTCTCTTAATTCATATCTGGCGGTTATACCTACCTTCTTTTTCTTACCTAACTCTGTGAGAAAGACTGGAATATACAGACAAAGCATAATGAGTAGGATTTCTTTGCATTTTTTTCTCCAGAAAGATTTATAGCTCAGTACTCAGAGAGCAGCTGAATTTGCCTTTTCCTACACCACATATACTTATTTTTCACTTATTGGACTGTTTTCCACAGCAAAATTCAATGTTTTCCATGGAAATAGTTTTATGAAAAACTATACATGTATGTGTATATATATTTATGCAATAGATGTAAAAGAAAATCTAATAGTTTTTCATGGTAACTGTGATACTAAACATATGCAGGCATTAATCTGGATACTTTCTGGTGTTTTAACTTTGTTTTCTTATTACAGTAGCTGTTGCCTCTTCCTGACTAAGTGATTTAACATCTCAGGAAAAGCTCATTTATGAACCTGTGTGTATCATGAAGGAAGAAACAGATATGAAAGTGACAGTGAAATCCCAGGTTAGGGGTAGTGAAGGTAAGAGTGGTTTGTGATTGGTAGTTCTCATATCCCAGCTCTAATTCTTGGGGGAAAAAAATGACCCATATGTATTTTCTACTTAAAAGGAGCTCAGTTTCAGAAGTCAAACTTTACTTTTTCTCAAACCCCTTTTGTTAGGACAGACCCACCTGTTTCAACAGATTTCCAGTGTCTGCAAAGAATTCACTATGCTTTCACTTGGTATTTTAATCAATTTTTAACTCTTCTCCAAAGGGATAACTATGGCTCAACTTTGGCTCTAGAAGTGCTGATGTCTCTTAGACAAGACAAAAAAAAAATAATTTCATGTCCAGGAAATAAAACCTGTCACTAAATGTGAATGCAAAGCAGGAAGTTAATATTCAACTACTAAGAAATCATTTATCTACTGTGAGTGAAGGACTCTATGAGGAGTGGTAGGGCATAGTTCAAACCTTGGTACATAACCTTTAGTGCACTGAAAATATATGTTTCATACAAATAGGCGTTCTGAGAAATCTTTAAACACTTACTATGAGAACAATTATGAACCTCACTCTTGATTGAGAACAGGCGCAATGAGAACCTTGGGGTGATGGTAGTTTTGCATTGCTGGGATTGAGGGACAGTGCAACACAGGAATAAAATTCCTGTAAATGGCTCTCAGGGGAGCTTTTGACTTATCTTTGAGAGGATTTGAGCAGAGAGAAAAAAAACAACACATAGTGCTAGCCATGGCCATCATTCAATACCACTATGAACATAGGACTTCCCTTTCATTCATATTTGTCAAGTGGTTCATTCTTCTTTAAAACTGGCTTCTCATGATAGAGAAGAAGATCTAGGGCTTGATCTCTAGAAGATTGTTCACATAATTTCAGAAATAAAAAGGCCATCCATCTGAGCACTTTCTACAGATGTGGCCATATGGTTGCATTGTCAGCAGGGTGAACTGTGCCTGTGCTCAGCTGCCCTACGTGTGCATTTGCAGCATGTATATTTGTATGTATAAATAATAGAAGTGTAGAGTGTATGTTCATAATAACTGTGAATGTATATTTATAATATCTGTGTGGCTGATTCTGAGTTAAGGCTTGTGTCTCACTTTAGGCCTCTGTAGATGCATTAGCAATAAGATTTGCATCCTAACTCACACCTATGTTGGAAGGTGCACATTAAAAGGGCAAATGCCAACTTGCATATAAAGCTGCCTGATAAATTGTCCTCAATTTTTTTCCTTTTTTTTTTTTTTTCTGTCATAGTAATTTGGTCTTTGAAATTAGATTAACTATTCTTAAAAAGAGTTAATGTTTATTTCCAGATTTGTCTGGTTCTTTTATAATAGTTATTTGCTGCAGAAGTAAAGCTTAAATTGAATGACAGAGGATTTTACCTAGCAAAGTTTCACAGAAAACTTCCATCAACACTGAGATCACTTGCTTAGACTATGGATTTTCTTTCTGAAATTATACAGCTCCATACTAGTCCATTCTTATAACACAGATGTGTGAGCACTAAGTTGTGAAGCAGACAATCGAGATCTCAGAGGCAAAAATGAGAATCCCTAACGGTGTTTCTGAGGTGTTAAAAAGAGATTTTCTTTGATGGCATACATGTTGTTCTACAGATAAAGTGTTGATATCTCTTCACTTGTACTTAAAGTTTGTAGGTTGTCTTCAAGCCATGCTTTGTTGTAAATTCAACTGAAAAAGAAAAAGAATAATTTTGTTGCCCTAACCATGTATCACTACACTCAAAGGTTTGCATGTATTGAACTTCTATGCGCAAATATCCAAAGGTATTTGCTAAAACAGTAAACAAATGCAAAACTGTGAGCCTATGGTCTCGTTTTGTTACTGAAAAGTGGATTCTGCAACATAAATAAGTAGAACAAGGGTTATTTTTTTTTTTTTTATAAGAGAGTCAGCAATGAAGGACAATAGAAACAGAATATGATTTTTGCTTGAGGTCCCACTTATTTTTGGGAGATAAAATTATCCTCATTGTCAAGTGGTTCATTTTGATGGTTGTTTTAATTAATTTAAAACCTACAAGCCTAATGCTTATGTCTATTTTTGTATCACGACTAGATATCCTCAAGTTTTCCCCATAGTCTCCTCTAGATGCCTAAATGCATCTGTTACTGATAGGAGTTTCAGGGGTTTTTTCACATAGAACACTCAACAGCATTAGACCGAACTTGGAAGCTTAGTGTGTCTCATTGATAACTTTTTTCCATATGTCAAATTGATCCTTTCCCCATTGAGTTGGTTTTCTGTGGCCTTGCCATTTTCTAAAAATACAGCACACTCTACCTACTTGGAGCAAAATCCCAGTCCCAGTGGAGTCAATTTTTGTCTTTTTTAACAGCCTATTGTAAAAGACTGTATCAAAGACTTCCAGGAGGTTCCAATAAACTATTTTAACTGGCTCTTCTTTACTACTCTTTTGTTAATGCAGTAAAAGAATTCTAGCATATATAGGGCAAGACTTGCTTTTCTCCAAACTCTATTAATCCCTGCTAACTGCTGCATATACGTGCAGTTTGGTTACTCTATCTAGCTTTAATTAGTATTTCAGCTATTTTACCAGGTGCTGAGAAAGATCTATTCTGACTGCTACTGCTAGAATCTATTCCTCTTTCAATCTAGGTACATCATTTACTACTTCCCAATCTTCTGCAATAGAGCTGATTTTAATGAGCAACTGCTTGTGGTTAGTGTCTCCAAAGACAATACTTTGTGTTTATTTCAGCTATTCCCTACCCCCTGGAGAGACCTAATCTTCGCTTACATCTAAATGAAGATAAATGTGACTGATTAAGTTAACAATTAGTGTTGTTTATGGAAATTATTTTTCAAGTGTTTGCAGTTCCTAACCCAGGTTCAGGTTTCGCTTTCGGATGCCCAAGGCGTCTTTGCAAGGACAGCGTGGTCTAGCATGTAAGGCCCGGCTCAGGCATGAAGGCTGAGGCAGACTCTGTTACCAGCCCTGGTTAGGCCATTGGGTATGATATTTGACAAGTCGCTTTATCTTGCTATGTCTCCGTTCCCTTACAAGTACCATCATGATCAACTTATTTGCCAATGAGCTGTCAAACCTTCTGGTTAGGAGGTTTAACGTGATACTTTTGACTCTCCTATTTTTGGACATCTTGTCCTTGCTCAGAGCTGCTGTTCCTGCAGCAGTGGGGAGCTTAAACTGCAGTGCATCTTATTTAGAGTGGTATTTTATAAGGTGGGTTCAACTCTAACCTAGCCTTGGTGAAACCATGGAGTCACTGCCTTTGAGACAGTGGAGTTGAAAAGGATTTTCACTTATGTTGCTCCTCTGAGAACTTTCTCCTCACCATTTCTGGAGATTCTTAATGCATTAATTCCGTTTCAGTATTATGCATGAAACATTTCATTTTTTACTCAAGTCAAGTCCCCTAGGTCACATAAACACCAAACTCATAAACGCAGGGACCTCCCCTCATGATAATGAAGATATCATCGACACTAATTCAAATTCAGATTTTCATCTCAGTCTTTGTATAAGATGAAAACAACAAAATTAATTGCTTTGGCTATGAGATTTATTTTTTTTTAGGCTTAGGAGGGGGAAGTGCTGGCAAATTTTAGTTATAGAGGTTAGATGACAAAATGAACAACAATAAAGTAAATTTAGAAAGAGCTCTAAAGACGAAGTATGAGCCCTACTGAATCTGCCTTTATTCCTTACTACCTAACATTTTATCTACTCTAGAGGAAAGATTTAAATAGAGTGTTAAAAAGCTATGTAAATACTCGCACAAACTCTCCTTTTTGTATAAAGTACCTTTCCATTCTTATAGCACAAACAGGATTTTGCATGTATACCTTCTGTGCAAGGTTCACCTAAAGATTTGCTTGTATTTTATTCAAATGTTGAGTATGTTTGTTCCAACCTTTTCCCCTGTGAGTTCTAATGATTTTTATTTTCTCAGTACAATGTCTATAATAGTGTGTCAGTTTAATGAAAGCAGTGGAGGGTTGAACAAGTGAAATATCTGTATTCCAGCTACAAGGGTAGCATGCTTGGGAAGGTCATTTTTGCAACTTACCTGTGGATCAGCAGATGGCACTCTCGCAGGCAATATATCAACTCAGAAACCCTATTTGTAAAAAGGGAAAAGAATATATAACTCTCTTTACACTTCTGCTTTTTTTTTTGTTATCTCACCAGGTCACACCATTCTGTTGTCATCTTTCCGATGCTGTCTCACAAATTTATTTTCCAGATTCTGGCCCTGCTTTCTGTTCAATCGGTATGTCTTTTATGTATTTCTCTGTCTACGACTTTCACATCTCCTCTTAACTCTCTTCCTGTTATCTGAAACTTAACATTGGGCAAATTAAATGGAAAGCTCATTTTACTTCATTTTTTTGCCTCTGGCTCAGAACACGATTGAACTTTCTTTGTCTAAAGTTTCAAATGGGTGTTAAAGTCAAACCTTTTCCTTTCTTTCCCTCCTGGTTGTTTCTGGTTCCTCTCTCGATCAATACTGGACAAAGGCTCACAATAGGTTGAGTTTTGAGTAGCACAACCTCTCCACTGACTTCCCTAAAGCAAAACTGAGTGCAGAACAGAGTGACGTGTGCTGCCAGTGGTGATGGCAGAAAAAGGCCAGTCCTGTCAGACCAGCTTGGAACTGCACTTTCTTGCTCAGGACGAGCAGTTTGTCGAGCAATAGGCAGCCAGAAAGGCTGTCTTTAGCAATGTACCTAACTGCCCTGGGTCTCTCTGGGATGGATTTAATTTTCTTCATATAATTTTCTTCAACCCTTATAGTTCTTTGATTTGGCTTTGTGACTACAACATTGCCGATAACAAACCAGTGCTTTGGCTATTGCTGAGTAGTGCTTGCTTAGCACTGAGGCTTTCTGTTCTTCCTGCTCTGTCACCCCAGCAAGTAGGTGGAGGTTGCACAAGAAGCTCCCCTCCATTAAGTTAAACTTTCCAGGTCTGTACGTCTGGTATTTTTTTTAAGTGGATTATAAAAATTAAATCCTTACATTCTCACTGTGATCAGTCTTTTTGCGTATTCCAGGTGATTTGCACCCACCCTCCTCACACCCCTACACTTGTTCCTTCTGTGACATCTTTCTTGACGTCCACATTTCCCCACAAGTGTCCCTGTGCTGTTCTTCCGTATTGTCCTCAATTTGTGGAACAGGCTTTGGTTGGTCACTTCTCTCCTCCCTGTCAAATAGTCTGTCAGTCCTCATCTTTGTTTTGACAGGTCCTCTCTGCAGTGATGAATTTCACGCATTAGAAATTAGTGCAGAGCCTGCAATTCAATATAATGGTATGCAAACAACACAGCACCTAATCCAGCTTTCTTTGAACCACTTCCCCTTCAATGGCTGTTTCCTTACATTTTCAGAGCAATGCATGTAGTTTAGTCTGTGTGGCTCCTATCAGCTGCAAAGAGCTAAATCCACATGTAAATCTTTGAAATTTTGGGGGTGCCTTGTCAAGTCTTAGATTATCTATGACTCTAATCAGCTTGATAAATCTGATTATGTGTCTTTCAAAAAAAGAATGGTGGGTTTTGCCTGAAGCTTTTGCTGTTTTTCAATCTGTATCTATCAGCTGAAATTTCATGTGCACTCAAGAATTGTAATTCTGTTGTTAGGAATTCTGATATTGCTGGCTGTAATAACATTCATTTGAATGATATGGATGTAAAAGATTCCGTGTTTCTAATACAGACCCATTAAATTTTAAGACAGCATTAGTTAAGAAACTGTCATTATTATAAGAAGGTTTATATCTGATTTTTTTTTGCTTATTCTCATTCTGAATAGCTTCTGAAACAATTTTAGGTCCGAGTTAAAGTAACACTTTCAAAATTGATAATGCTATATAAAAGAACTTCACTATCATCACCTAAAAGTCTTATTAGAATTTGGCTAAGTTATAAAATTACTTGAAATTATTTTTTAACCCCATTTTTTCAAAATATCAAATTTGAGTTAATTCAGATTAAGATGCTCCATCTATAACTTCTGTATTTATCCAGAGCTGAGACGTGTGAAATAATCTGCATCTGTACACATCTGTACTTAGACATGCCTTCTAGACACACCCATTTACTGAATCACTGTTCCGATGTTTTCAATTTTACATTCACAAACAAGAGCACCCACCTTTTGTTACTGTTACCAAAGCACTTTACAAACAAAATTGATATTACTGGCATGGCAGAGACATATGTTTTACAATCTTGGCATGTTTAGTAAGTGAAACAGAATTCATCCTTTGTCAGCTTAGAGCGTTGTCCCCAAAAACCGTAAGTTCCAAAACTTTTCAGTACTGCACACATTTATGCAGCACCTGACTCAGGGACATGGGGGTGGGAAGAGAATGCCATTTCCGTTAAGGCACAATGGGAAAGTGAGAGTCATGACAGTGGCACGTGTGACAGTCACTGAGGAACTGGCTTGAAATGCAGCCTGTTCTAGTTTTGTACCCAGCACTGGAAATCTTGGGAAGAAGTTGGGCCTCTGGTTTTCTGCCTCATCCAACTGGAATCATAAATTGTTTAGAGAAAAGGTGCCTCTTGCTAGTAGTATTGTAAGGCTCCAGAGCAACTGAGAACAGTCACTAGAAGTGCACAAAGAATTCTTGATCAGATGCATAACTAAGTGACAGTTTTGGTTGGGGCCTTTATGTGTTATAAAAATTATAAATGTTATTATAAAAGGTGAAGTCAATGAGAATCTTTGTATTTACAAGGAGCTCTGAATCACACCTGCAGATAGCAGATCTGCAAAGCAGCTCATCGCTGCTGCAGTCAGGGGGAAGCAGGCACTAAATCGGTGACACAATGCTGTTTTGTAGTTATTGTTGGAAGCGTAAAACTCTTATATAAAATGTAAACCTTGTGCCTGGAGACCCGTTTATTAATAAAGACCAACAGTTATTTATGTTTTTGAGATATCAGAGGCATTGACTCTAACAGTCTGGGTAAAATCCAAACTGGCAAATACTTATCAGAGGCATACAAAGCACTCCTAATGAAATGCAAAGCTGATAGCAGTTCAAGTTTTTGGGTATTTTATTACAGACATCAATATAAGCTTATCTGAGTGGAGTAAGTACACATACTTTCAAGTAAAATTAGACGTTGTATCCCAAGAAGGTGGAAGAAGCATCGAGTCTATCTGCCTTGCTGAGAGAAAGTGATCACATTTTATAGATAAGTCTTTCATGTTGACAAAATGTGGAAATTCGTGTTCATACAGAAATTTGGATTGGAGAGACGTATATTTCCTAAAATGCTTAAAAAGGAAAGATGCAAATTTGGGCAAGATAGGGAAGGTATCAGGGGAAAGCATAATTTAAAAATAGGAGAATATATCTTTTGATATTTAATTAAATTTCACACAAGTTTAGAAGGTGCAATATTCTCCTTACAACTTCCCTCAACATATTTCATATTCTCTAAATCCTTCCATTACTTTCTGGGAAAACTATCTATTGTGGCAACCAGAATGGATTTAGATGTCCAGATAAGCTGTAATCTGGGGCTGCCTATCCTCAAAAGCTGAAAACCTAGCAACACCTCCATTTTAGGACATTCATTTTTCCCAGTAGCTAAGCACAGTCACCAGTGTACACTCAGAAGTAAACCAAATAACACCTAGATATTTATCTGACACTTAAAAGCTATTGGTAGTCAGGGGTTGAGGACAGGTAGGCTCCAATGAAATTTCCAAGAAAGATCATACCAAACCTAAACACCATAATGTCTGTCTTTTCTATACAGATGAGAGCAACTTTATTCAAACAGACAACACACATTGGATCAGATCAACCTGAGCTGATACAGACCCACTTATATTTTCCAGGAGACCTCTGTAGGTAAGACTCTTTTACTGCACTGCTTGTAAGATTTCTGACATCAGGGAAACGATAGGCAAGGTGGATCCAGTGAGATGGTGAATCCCCGAGATTTGTTCTCTTTGGAAGAAAATCTTTCCATTATATTTCATTTCTTTCCTCTGTGACAAATATTACCCAGCCGTTCTCTGACCTTCATCACAGATGTAATTTGCTAGCATTTATAGCAACGCAGATGGGTCTGCCAGTCTTTCAGAGTAACTTTGTCATTCTGCATTTTGCAAGGGCTAAAAGGCTTTTGGAAATTAGAAATGTCACCTACAATGTCAAGTTGAGTTAAGTGTCCTTTTGTGTTCATTCTCACTTAACCACTTAGCCTTCGAGCTTTTACTCTCTGCTGTTCTTCTGCAGCTGCAGTGGTGCTGATGTTGTCAGGGAGAAATGACAAGATACACTGGTGATGAGCCCAGTGAGGTTCTGAAGGCAAACAGAAGACCAGTGCTTGCACAGACAGCAGCAGGAGTCTTTGAAATAATATCTGATCCACTGAATAGTTTCAAGGGAAGAAAATATATGTGTGTAGGGAATATGTTGAAATGGTGGTGGTGCCAATAGTCTGAATTGCCCAGGGAGGGAAATGAAATTTATGAGTCATTGAACATCCCAGGTGAGTTGTGGTGATTTACTGATCAGCACAGCTGTTCCAGTGTGCTTTAGGCACTGTGCTCCCACTCAGTGCTTGCTCTCTGCATTTTCTATCTAGTATCTTCTCCATATTTCTTAGTGTTAACAAATTCATAAGCAGTGATAGGGTTGCAAAGGCAACTGCAGTCCTCAGGGGTTGGATGATGGGGCTCCAGAAATGCATTAGTAAGAGAGTCAGTGATGAATCTAAATGAATGCAGGTAGATAAAGAAGCATTCTTATTTCAGTTTTATTAATGAAATAAAGAGATAAGAGAATAAGTCTAGGCCTAAACTGTTTTTTTGAGCACAGAGCCCTTGCAAACTCACATTCTAACCTTGATTTTGAATTTCTCTGGGGATAAATCTGTGATCATGACAAGAAGAAAACTCTATAGCAGGGGAAGACTAAGAGCTTGACCCTGTGTTGTCCTTGAGGGCAAGTCAAAGGGTGATGCTTTCTCCCAAGGATGAAAGTCAAGTATTTCAAAACTACTTGTGCTGCCACAGTACACTATGGTTTCTGAAGAGGTTATGAATCACTCCATCATTCTAGAGTGTTTTATTGTCTGGTCTCAGTGAAGAACCAGAAACATTCACAATTTCCACTGAAAACCTAGACTGCTTAAATATTCATATCATATACATTTTTAATGCAGAGACCAATTTACTGATTTTAAGGTTCAGTGAAAGATACATTAAAGGTGGAATAGACACCAAAGAAAACAAATTCAAGAGGTGGTCTCCAGTCTAACAAAAAGTCATTTACTCACCTGCTAAAGGGAAATAACATTTTCTCTAAATAGGATGATGGGCAGTCAGTATTCCATTTAGGGTTAAAAAATAATAATAAGAAAAAAGGATTTTAGGGAAAAGATTGAAACTTTTGTCCTTCACATGTGACTTCAGGATCTGACACAGAAAACTTACTCTTCCACATCAGCACCTGGAGATAAGGCAGGAAAACCATAGGACACAAAGTGACAAATCTGTGTTTTGAGAATGGAATCCCTTGTATATCCCCCATGTAACTGTCTCACCCTGGATTTATCCAAAGGTCTCTAGAAGTCAATGGAGATAAATAGGCCAGTGTAAGTGCTGAATTAGCACACTAACACAGGATGAATTTCACTTTAGAACTGCATCTCTTTCCTGACTTATCTTAAAGAGAGCTTCAAGTGAGTAATTTAGACACAGCAATGGGAGCAGCTCACCAATTTAGACATGTAAATTTAGGATTCTATGTGCAGACACGTATGTCAACACTGAAACACAGGTGTCCATCACCTGTTCAAGGGTCCAAGGCACCAATTATAGCCGGCAGAAGTCTAATCAGTGCAGCCACTGGAGTGTGGAGGCAAGTTCACATCACTCTAAAGTAGGAATGAATGTAATTGTTCACATTACAGTGCCTATTCTGTTGGAGCTGGTACATTCCACCTTGCAGCAGGTTGATTCTGCACAGGATCTTCTGCAGGTCCTGTGTTGTATCTCTCAGCTGAATAAGGATGTCTTGGACACCACAGAACTTCTCGAATAGCGCTACATGTCTGGTCTATTCCCCATGTCTGGCAGGCTGAAATCTTTTGAGCAGTTCTTCATAAAGCACCAGGGGAGGTGGGGCCCCAAATGTCCCTTTAGGCACCTTCATTTAGGTGTCCTTAAGCCTGAACTGAATTCTTGCTCTGAACTTGTTCAGCTGAATCCCATCATAGGAGCTTGTCCTTCTAGTATTTGTTTCACAAAAAGCAGTCTGGAAGTAAACCCCATAAAACTTTGTGAATTCCAGCTTTAAGGCTGCGAGCTTTGGAGCCAGGCAAGGCTCTGTGAAGCAGCAACTGCTATACATGTTGACCTCAGGCAGGGGTGTACTAATTTAAATAGGTTTTTGCACTTCAAGTAGGGAAGCAGGCAGAACTGAAAAACATGGAAAAGTGCTCGAAGCACAGTGGCATTAAGGTGGGAAACTAGGTGAGAAAACGTCTGTTTCTGGGATCGTTCTTAAGAGTGAAGGTTCTGGCATATATTGAGCTTTACTTGATTAAAGAGACTTTTCCAGTGGCAGAGCCCTGACCCTTCTGCAACCAGCCTCTGTGCCCTAGGACTGCACAGTGGCAGTACTGGTACAGTAGGAACCAGAACTGTCTGAAAATCCACCTACTATTCATTAAAAAGAACCACTGCATCCATGAAGTTTTGGGATGGGGTTCTCCATATGATATGGTATTCTTCTGTTCTTTCTCAGGAAAAAAAATAAATCCCATTAGCTTTAGTTTTCATTGGGAAGAGACATTCTCTTAACTATAGGAGTTTCCCCTTATCTTAGAAGGAAAGTATTAGGAAAACTACTTTGCTACTTCATCTGTATCTGCCCTGTCTTCTGCACTGTGTACATCAGAGCTCTAAATTTGCTTGGAAACATATACATACATAAGTAATGCAGAAAAAGACAGTAACATGACTAAAAGCTGGAGCACAGACAAGACAATTGGTTTCACTGTATCTTTGTCTGCTAAGGTGCATTAATCTTGCAAAAGCAAAATGATATTAATGGTAATTTGAAAGAAAGAAGTAGGTTACTTTCAGACTGATTTATTTCTTTGGGCAGCTTGACTGTATGCTGGTGCATTTACAGCTGCAGTTCAAGGACAGTAATGTATGCGACTGCTGGCAAGCCAGGTAGCCAGACATATTTTCAGGCTTGATAGACAAATGTCCATTTACCTTGACTTCTATTTTCAAAGTAGTTTCTTTGTATTTTCAACATCTGTTGACAGAACCCTAAATACAGGAATTATGCTAAGTCTTTGCTCAGACTACGCTTTTGTGATATGATCTATTGCAGAAATATCAAGTTGAAATTGGATCAGGAAAACATACTTGCAATTGTGAGCTATCAAAACGATGTAGTGTTGTTATACAGTATAGTTTCAGAAAATATAGTGGCAAAAAAGATTGCTGTGGCTATTTTTAAGTTGTGAGAATATAAAAGCAGAGGATTGCAAGGCTTCTTTTTTCCAATATTGCAATTTGAGATTTTATGTTGACCAAAGAAAATATACTTAATGGCGATGAAAAAAAAGTACTTTTTAGGAGAATAACTTATAAGAACAGTTATTTAGGCTAGAATATCAATACTCAGAGTTATTTTTCTTCTGAGGCAAAGATCCTGAAGGGGCAGTGCATACTTTGCCAGTGTTCAGCTCTGTAATGGAACCATTAGAGTAGATCACGTAAATCACTACATTTGCTTCCCTGAGTACCCATGTAAATGATTGTGTTAACGTCTCGTCCATCAGCTTAACAATATTCATTATGAAAATGTGTGCTTCAGCTCCAGCCCAGATAAAAGGAGGCCTGGTGAAGGATATTTTGCAGAGTTTTGTGCTGACAGGTCCCATAGCAGGACTGATAAGTGTAACTGAAGGGGTCAAATTATCACTGGAAGCCAAAATTGGCAGTAATATACATTTCCAGAAGCTGATTTGACTCAATCTGAGCCACTACTTGTTTACCTGTACTTGGATCTATTTTCTTTTCCAATGGTCCGAGCCTATAGTCAAAGCGAGGGCACACAAAGAGATATTTCAGTCTATCCTGACATCTTTGTGCTTAAAAGAATGTGATGTTCTATGTACATGAAAATTCAGTTTAAATATAGCTAAAGCTATAATGGAAATCATCAAAGAAATGTAAAGTTCCCCACAGAGTCACTCTTGAGATAAAAATCGTACTAAATTTTAGTCAGGACCTGCATTGCTAATAAACCAGAATGTCATTTCACAGTAGAGTTAGTAAAAAGGAACAGTTTTTAATCCAATTTACATTTGAGAGAACATGTGTTAGATCTGCTCTTAAAACTTGGCCCATTCCCACTCAAAATGCTCACCAGTCTGTTACAAACTGTCTCAACATCATATTCCATGTTTTTCTTTGTGTCACTACAGGGTCTGGGTAAAGTCTAGTCAGGATTTTCCAGTTCTTCTTGTATCCAAATCTTCCTTCGTGAAGCAGAGCCTGCAAGGAATCTTTCCCCAGGTCAGCCTTTGAGCTGTGAAAATACATTTCCACCCCACTTCCTCACTCTCCCAGTTGGATATCTCCTCCTTAGGAGATTCTGCTTTAATGTCTCCTTGAACAACAAAGGAGGAAAGATGAAAATACAGCAAAGGGCTCAGTTTTTAAATTTAGTCATCTGGTTTGGTGTGAACATCTCTTTTGGACAATATAATAATCTTACTTTAGATTAGAATAATCTTGATTTAAATTTAGACAATATAATAACCTTGCTTTAGATTTGTAATCTTGCATAAAATGCAGTTCCCAAACTGAAAATGGAAAAGAATTCTCAAAGGAGTTTGTAATTTGACAGAGATGTATTTCACTATGGCATTTTTCCCTGTATCCCACTCACTCTCAGCCAGGATTTTGCCCCCATATGCTGCAAATGCTGTTGCAAAATTTCTAGTTGTTGGACATCAAAGTATTAGTGCTATTGATAGCAGGAATAGACATTTAAGTATCTTACCACACATGCTGAGGGATGTGAGCTTGAGAGAAAGGAAAGATGATGTAGATTTTGACTGCAGAGTCTCTTCCACAGTAACTCCATAAAATGCAAGTAGGACTTCAGGGAGGACACTCATCAGTGTAAGGAAAGTTATGACAATATGGTCTGAAGAAAATTGTGCAAAAGTGTGTTGCAGCAGTTGAAGAAGAATGTGAGATCTTACTCCTCATAAAATCTAAGTGCTCTTGTTTTTCTGTCCTTGATTTTCCTTAACTGTATTTTAAACTGAACATATTTTATCAGTTACAGAATCTGTACTCTTAAAAAAAAATCATAAACCAAATACTTCACTTTTAATTTCTTAGTTTAGCAGTGTGATTTCTGCAGACATGCATATAACCTCCTCTTTTTGCAATGCTAACTGAAAGGGGAAAAGAGGCAGGAACCTGGTTTATTCTGGAAACAGCAGGTAGTTCGATGTATTTTTACTGCAGATCATTTCCCAGGACACTGTGATTCTTATATTTTTAATCAAATGTGTGAATCGAAAACTGTGGTGTGACCTTTGGAAAAGACACTGCAGGACATCAGCTGAAGCTGTGAATAGTTTAAGTGCAAACAGGAAGTTGACTCGGTTGTTCTGTAACAAAAGACTGCGGTAATTTATGGAGTAGGAGTTGCAGTTTCAAAACATTTTTAATTGCTGCATTTGATCTGCTATGCAGTATTGTGTGACAACAGCTAAGAATGAAATGTCAGTGCCCATGTTTCAGCATAAATTTATACAGTGTGAAAGCAAAGAACCCTGTTGATTCCAGCTTTTCTTTCTCTAAGTGTTTCAGATTTTCCTGAATTACTTTCAGGTTAAATAGGTCCTCAGGCTTGCGAAGCACTTAAGTAGATGCATAACTTTGTTATTAAGTCTACTTATGATGAAAAGAAAATTTAAGAATAAGGGAAATAAAATGGGAAGGGTTTTCACAATGACCTATGTACCTGCAATAACTCCCTTTGATAAACAGGTCACTCTTAGCATGAAAATGTATTAATACTCACTCTCTTTTCTTTTACTTCATTATTTTGGTAGCTTAGGCCTATGTAAATTCCACAAGTTTCACTTACAGGAGTGAAGTTACACAGGAGTAACTATCTTAGTTATCTTGAAGAAAAAAATCCTCCATTGTGATATTTTCAAGGGGTTATTTTAGAAAAAAACAATAGAGAGCTACAATATTGGGCTCAAAGTGTCATCAAAAGTTTATAGAACATAAAATTATTTCTACTGCATACCCTTCAAAGTCTTGTACTTATTTATGCCCGTAGAGGACAATATACCATATCAGTAGCTGCATGCTGCCTTGTGGTGATGTCTGTGATATACACTGTGGGCATCCAAGTCTTCCCATAAACCACTGGAATACAACATAAATCCTGTGTGAGCAAACTCCTGAGTGATTTCCAGAGATAACCACGGATCATTATTGGGATCCAAAATGTGTAATCTTGTAGGTAATTTTTATGCAGTAAAATAGATATGCCAGATAATAGATATGGCTATTGAAAGTGAACTGATTCTGTCCCAAAATATGTTATCATTTGATACCTTAGAGTTTTGATGTTTTGATTTTTTTAATTCTTGTAGATCTTAGAAGTAGTTATGTAGTAAATGTAGATTTTAGAGTAGCAGCATATTATCCCTTTACCCTTTAACACACCAGCTCAAACCCCTGTTACCCAATCCCATATCAATTCCCTAGATTCCACAGCCTGTTTAGTCTCTTTTTCAAGGTAGAATTGTAGAAGAACACCCTCACCCTACGGAAGAAGATACAGCGATAGACTCAGTAACCTTCAGACCTAGAATTCTGGAAGGCCTCCAAGGACATTACGTGCTCTGAGGAAGATGAAGAAGAGGGGGTCCCAAAACGCCCCCAGACCCAATTTCCAAGAGACGTGGCAGGGGCAGAACCTGGGTGGTGGCTGGACAGGATTGGATGAAAATCATTATAAAAACTGTGAACATCTCTATTTCAGGCACACAAGCTGGGGTATTCCAGAAAGCCTGTGGTCTCATTAAAGGCTTTGTATCCTTATCTTATCTCCTACCTAATTTGGCTTGGAGTCTTTTTTTCCCCACAGCCATTTAGGCAACAATTTTCTTAAACAAGGGGGAAATTTTGAAGATAGCAGTCATTAATTACAGAAAAGATGATTACTTCTTTGTGGCTAGACAAACTTTTATGTTCCTACATCAGCCGGGAGCTACGTTTTGATGGGACCACCAGAAAATGCAAGTGAACATCAAATACGTGGGTATTTATGTGCTTGTGCATACTTGTCATCCTCAAACTTCCCAGAGGAGAACAGCACTTTCCTGAATCAGAGAAGTTTTTCCTCATGTTTCCAGATGTAAAGAATCTTTACATTCTATTGTAAAGAATGGCTTTTGGAAAAAAAAAAAAAAAAAAAAAAGCAAACAGGTTTTTCTTTATTGTGAATATTTGGTCCTGTATTATCAGTGAGTAAATAACAAGAACTTAGGCAGGAAAGTTTGCCAATACGAATCTTTGCAATGTAACACCATAGGTAGGACCAGAAGTTTTTATCACTGTATAGTGATATGGCTTAGCTTTCAATGGGCAAATTTTACTTGGAATGTATTATTAAGAACTAAAGATCCTTCTCATAGATATTCAACTAACATTTAAATGAGAGAGTTCAAGTACATTACTCAGTTTTTTGTACCGTGTCTTAAAATTCATTCTAAATGTACAGTTTTGCTTGTCAGTGTTTTGCAACTAATAAAATTGGAAAGCTCTATCTTTTCATTATGGTGTACTCTATTATCTCTGTAATCAAAACATCTAATTTTGGGAATATCTGTTTAAAACCTTAGCAAATCAGTTAATAATGCTGCAAGTTATTTGCATACAGTAGTATCAATAAGAAATGTGTTCTAGATCAACCTTCAAGTGAAAGTTCTGTTACAGTGACAAGAAACTCGAGTGATAAGTTTGTGTAAACAGTTTCAGACATTTTTCACACTTGAGCAAAGGATTTTTAGTCGTGTCTTCTGTACTTGGTCTTAAGGAGAGAACTGTAAACCATACTGGACACATTCACTTTCTGCAAGGAGAAAAAGACAGTGAAGAAAACTGACAGTTGGAAAAAATGAGATGAACTACTTAGTAATTTTCATCTCCTAAATAATTGCCATGATGCTGAGAAAAGCTTTTTCTCCAGATGAATAAGTACAAAACAATACACCTGCATTTTTCCATGAAAAAGCCACAATAATAATTGCATGTGTTTTAAGTAACCAGGATTCTCATTTTCAAAATCCTGATTGCAGTGAGAATTTTAATAAATGAAATAAAATAAAGAAAGAAAAGCAAAGTGCAAACCCAAGTCTTTGACTGTCCTCTTCTTTTAAAGGGATAACTGACAATCCAGGTTTATTGTGGTTTTTTTGAGCTGTGATGTTGTTAAGGGAAATTCTGATGACCAATGGCTTAAGACTGCTTTTTAAAAATTGCGTGAAACGCTTCTTGGTCTTCTTTTTCTGCCCAGAGTTCTTTGTCCTCTAGGAAGAGCACTCTGAGAAACTACTCAAGAAATCAGAATTACTCAATTAAATGAAATATCTGCTCAGAAAAGCCATCAGCACTTCCATCCCTGAATTGTTATAAGGTCTGATACTGGAAAATAAGGCAAGGTTTGTCTAAGTGCAAAGGCCATTTTTGGTGGTCACAGAGATTTTTTGTTGTTTAATCCTATAAAGTTAGCGAAGATCACATAATAGAAAAGGCTAAACATGGACATTTTATGAGTGAAAAACATGTCTAAATAATTTTATTTTCAGAGAAGTGATTTACCAGTCTGAAAGACCCAGTTTACCTCTTGTTGAACGATAGACTTCAGAAGCCACATGTTTGGGAGAGGTTCATCAAACTTGTGTCAATGGACTCCAAAGCTTCCCACCAGACTTTTGCAGAGTCAGAAGACTTCAAGCCCTGGGTGTCATTGTTGGAGCAGAGGTTCCTGAGTTACTCTTCTGCTTCTGCATAAGTTATATCTAGAGTCTGAAGCAGCTGAGTTTGAGCTATGGATTTCCTACAGCCAGAGTGTTCCCTGACTCTGAAATACTCAACTCTATTTAACTTGCCAAAACCTTTCACAAGCTGTGAAAGATCAGTTAACATTTTTGGAACAAGAGAGAGACTGGGAGTAGCAGAAAAGCATAAGTTCAAGGTTGATTTTAAAGAGCAAAATCATGGAAGGCTGATTCTATTTTAAACAAACAAATAAAAACAACCAACCAACCAACAACAACAACAAAAAAACAAATTCTGCATACAAAAAAAGCAGTAAACTATTGAGAACTGAATAATATTCTTCTTTTCATTATAACTTGAGATACATTTGTTAGAAAAACTGAAATGTCTTACTGGACAGGAATTCTGTATTTCAGCCATTTCAAGAACATAGCATTCACCAAGGAATTAGGCTTTTTATGAATAGTAGTGTGTGACCAAGAAAAGACAGGACTATTTCTGTGTGCAGTCAGATCTACCACATTAAGTCCTCAAATACCTCCCATCACAGATACTGCTTTGTTAGATGCTGTAGAACAGGAAAAGACTACTTTAAGGTATCTTGTAGCAATTGCCTGGGCCATCCAGTCCCTTAGTGAAGTACCTCTGTAAACAATATTTCTATCTCTCCTACTGTTTCTAAATTTGTTGTTTACATTAATAAATATATAATACCAACATTTAGCATTTGGCAGTGAAATGTAATAATGTTCTTTAGGCTAATTACCCTTCCCACACACAGTGACAAGTACTATACGAAACAGTATATAGAACAACTGGGACATTTTGTGGGGGTTTTCAGAACCCTAAGTCTCCTATGAGTAATGTGAACAACAGTTAATGTGGGAAATAGTTTATGACAGTATAGAGTGATGTGTTTAATTAAGTGCTGTATACATACACTCCATACTCCCTCACCACTTTTGCAGCCTGTTCCTTGCTGCTGAATGTGTTTTGTACATTAGGAGAGAGTTAACATTTGCAGAACTTCAGGTGCTCAATGACTTACGGACCAGATCCTGCTGATCTGGTTGAAATAATTGGAGTGACTTCCATTGACTTCAACACGAATTGGATCATGGCCCTCAGCAATTAATTTCAGTTCAGCAAACCTGCATGGGTTGAAGAAAGGTCTCTGAAGCATGTCAAAGTCCCAACAGCTGAAGATTTGCTAAGGAAGCTTTCTTAATCACTCAAATAAGTAATGAGTCTGACTGTATGATCTTTTCCTGAACAACCTCCCTAAATTTATTAAAGTAAGGATGCCAAATAAAGAAGAATAAAAAGGCAAATATTGAAATATACAGTGGAACAAGTCATGTTGCTAATTTTTATTTTGGTTTCTTTTTTGTTGTAGTTGGTTTGCTTTTGGTTTTGTTTTGTGGGTGGTTTTTTTTTGTTTGTTTGTTTGTTTTTTAATAACACATAGTTTCTAGGTCTGTGTTAAAAAACCAAAGAAACATAGAAACTGAAAGCACCTACTAAAGGGTGAGTCTCTTTACTGTGTGGTTAAAGAAACAGGAATGACAGGAGTTAGCCAGCCCAAAAATGCAGCCTCTGGACAGAAATGAGACAGGAACAATCATAGTTTGTATGTTCAGAGGGTGTCACAGAGGCCCTACTTCCCTCTGCTGGCTGTCCCTTCCTCATGTTACTCCATGTTTATTTTCACTTCTTTCTCTCTGCAACTACCAGCTAAAACTGATTTTCAATTTGACAACCAAGGTAAACAAGAAATTAATAAAATTTTACTAGATGATTAGCATTTTTGTTTAGCTTCCTTTTTACCCTTAAAAGAAAATAAATGCATTTGACCCATTCTTGTTTACTGACTCCCTCTGTCTTTTAGAGTAGGTACTGGGACACAGTCATGCAATGCCCTGTTTTATACCAGTCATTTGTAGTAACACAAAATGTACCACATGATGCAGACCTACTCCTGGATCTGCCTTCCTGCTTTCCCTTAATTCCTATTTATTTACTGTAAAGTAGATCTATGAGAGAAAGAAAACAACTGCTAAAGCCTATAAGAAAACCAGGCTATTTTTAGAAGATGACCATCCCATTTTGAATCATTATTAGTCTCTTTTGAACAAGAAACAGTGATAAAGGTATATATATTAAAAGTCTTACTCACCAGAATAATATACCACACTACAAAGTGATTCAAGACTGTTGCTCCAACTCTAAGTCTTTAAAAGACAGGAAAATGATTCAGCACTGAAGCACTTGACTGGAAAACTCAGACAGTTATTCAGTGGTTGGCACAAAGGTAGAAAGGTATTTTTTTAAACATCATGCCTGAAATAGAATTTGCTTTTTTCCATACCAGATGTAAAGGAAGAAATATACAACCACCTGAATCTTCTAACAATCCTTGTGTTTTAGAATAGTGGGATTGCATTTTCACAGAAAAATATTTACTATGTGTAGGACATAACATCCCTGAGAATTGTGGAGACTAATTGGTGGCTCTTTGGAGATCCACTTAGCTGATTTTTAGTGAAGTTGATTTCAAATTGACAAAGCAGATCTCATTCTTCTTCAAAGTACCTCCCAACAAAGCATCTGAGCTGCCTAAACCTGCCTCTGAAATCAGTAGACAGTGGCATCTCAGAGGAACAATAAATCCCGTATATCAATCCATCTGTAACTTGTTGGGTGAAGCTTTGCACAGCACTGTCTAAACTCTCTGCAGTGTATGTGTCCAATGTAGTATAAAACTGTCTCTTTGAGGTTTGCTGTTGCATTTTTGCTTGCTTGTTTGTTTGTTCAGACATTGTAGAGTTCATTGGCACTATATAGAACAGGATCTAGAACCCCATGAGTTTTGTGTCCATCCTTCATTCTTTCCTTCCCTCAGAAATATATTCTCTATGGATAGAAATCAAACTCAGCTCTGCTAAGTGGTTACAGGCTCAGGGAATGTCGGTGCTTGGCATAAGGTGAACCAATAGCTCCTACCCCAGTCAGGCATCCTCAAGGCTGATGCAAAAGACACTGTTAATAATTTTGTTTCTCTTCTGACTTTTCTCTGGCTTGCCTGAAACTGGGACCAGATCTGACTGCCATGTGTTAGACTTGTACTCACATCATGTGGGATCCCTTCCTCAGCAAGACTTTTACCCTCACCCAGATTCAGAAGAAAATTATTTTTCTTCCTTAGAGATGGACACAAATGCATTGTGGCAGGAGCAGGGGAAGAATAGGAGCAAGTAATAATAAATAATAAAGATATGGACGATAAGTCTAGAAAACAGACTAGCTGTAACATAAACACTTTACCGTTTTTTTAATGTAAAATATCTTCCTGTTCTCAAATATAAAGACATGACTTTTTTTCCCTCAGAGGTACCAGGAGTGCATGGACAGTATACTGGAATTATTATTTCACTCAGGCTACTGTAAAAAAATCCATGGTCTTCATCATTCCAGACAGCAAAAGACCAGCAAAACATGTTATAAAACATTGTTTCCAAAAGTAAAAAAAAGTTACATGTAAATAACAAAACCAGTCCAAACAAGGAGGCCTCCTGATAGCTTGGATGATGATTCCAATTTTCTGGTAAATTAGAAGAACAAAGATGAGAAAGCAATGGAGCAACAGTGGCGTGTAAAAAATTAGCTTTAACAGATGAATAAAAGGATGAGAAGATGGGATATTATACCAGTTGTCATTCTTGGCAGGGATAGTTTGACAGTACTGCTGGAAGGACAACAAAACAGAAAGGAATAACAGTTTTTATTTCAGCTGCCAGGTTTACCATATTTTAGGAGCTCAGAATTTGCAGTGATGCTTTTGTGCTTCTGATTCTGAGAAACCACAGAAACGTATGAGCTGAGTGGACAAGAGCGCCACAGAGGAAGAGTGTAAGCAGCATTTCTTGCGCTGGCTTTGATCCTGAAAGCTGGTTTCAGCATGAGTCTTTTGCCCTTAGTGTAACTCAGTCTTGGCCTTCCTCATCTTTAACTCCCTTTTCCCTCTTTTGCTGTTTAATTAGAATCTGGCTTAGCTTGGCCAACCTCAATTTTTTTATTTATTTTTCTATTATATTAATATATTTTTGTTTGGGTTTTGGTGTCTTTTTACTGGTTTGGTTTTTGTGGTTTTTACTGTTATTGTTGTTAACCCTCTGACCAGAAAGGCAGCTAATAGTACTGTAGTGAACATGAGTCTAAGCTTGCTGGGTTTTGGAGTGGCTGATAAGACCATGTGCTGTGCTTGTCTTTCTCCAGCAGCAAGGTTACAAATCAGAGTCAACAGTACAAAGAGAAGCTTTTTCTTTTTTTGACTTTTTTCTATTTTACCCTCTCCCTTTGTGAATGTGCTTGTCCTGTTTTATTTTCAAGGGAGTAGGCCCAGATTCCAATAAAAGAGATGAGTACAGCTCCAACCATCTCAGCTGCTTTTTATTTTATTATTCTCTCCCAAAGGGGGAGTTAATATCATCTTAATACTGTATAAAAAGACACTATCAACCAGGGAATTTTTCCCATAAAGATGCTCTGCAGCTAAAAGAAAAGGGGATAATGGATGCTGTTAAAATGAAAGTCTCCTTGAACACTTTACATAACAAGTACTTTATCTGCTTGTCTTCTGTATTTTTCATAAAAGATTTAAAAGACTTTAATACTGATTGTTTGCTGTAAGACTTAGATGGCCATATATCTGCATACCCATTCCCATGGAGTGTGCAGCCATTCTGAGCTCTGCAATGAGAAACTCATGACAGCACCTTTGCCCCCAAGCTCCTGTGCTCCAAAATGCAAACAGCTCCCAGAACCCATGCAGTGCCACCCTGCATCCCACGTCCAAACTGGTCTGGGTATTTATTTTTGTTTCTGAGGGTATTTATATTTGCAGTCATGATGCATGCATTTCCATCTTCTCAGAGGAGAAGCACATGGCTCCTCCAACTCCTCAGCTGGGGAAGGTGTTACAGCTTGACACTGTCCTCTACAGAATTGATTATCTCCTCTCAATGGGGGCTGGTGCAGCTGAGCAGGTCCCATTGTACAGTGGCAGCTCATGGGCTAGAAAGGTTGTCATGCACCACTGGTGTCTGCGGTATTTCAATTCAAAGCTCTGCATTATCTCTAATGGCATAATAGCAAAGGGCTCCTTGGGATGCAGGGAAGTGAAATGCGAGGCTGTATCACTGCTGCTCGTGACAGCATGAGGTTTTCCTACTGCGCAAAAACACAGGTTATCAGCTCAAACCTGAAACAGAAAATGCAGATATTTAGGAAAATGTATAATTTATACACAGAAACTGCTGGAGAAACAGGAAAAAAAAACAAACTCAGCTCTGCTTTTCTTTTGTTTAAGAGATGTAGCATATAATGACATTTCTTCATCTTCCAGTTTTTGGAAGGGCAATAGAAACCCACACAACTGTGACTCATCTGTGAAGAATTTTTCAGTGCTGAAACTCTACCAAGATGCCTTTCTCAAAGAAGACACTACTTCATCCTTTGCACAAGGGCCAGCAGCGCAAATTGGCAGTACATAATTAAAAAAACAAGAGTTGAAAAGCAGTAATTTGATATTTTTACATTTTCTGTCTACAAATGAATAAAACATGTTTTACTCAGTCAAACCAATCCAGTAGAGGCTTTTATAGTCCAGTATCCTGTCTCCAGCAATGGCCAAAACTGAATACTGAATGTGTGTAAATATGATTTACATACACAGACGCACACACATACATATGTATATATGCAACACCTCTGAAATTTACCACATCTAACATTCCACATGGATGATGACCTTCAACTTAAGGCCTTCCATGTGTAGTGTTGGATCTTCCACCAAAGCATTTGACTGTGAAAATGCCAATCACAGAGTATTAATGATGATCAGTAGACACAAAAGGCAGTGTTGATGTAGCACCCATTAAAATCAGAAAGAGAATGAAGATAAAATAATCATACAGTTATAGAAGTCAGTATATTTCCAAGGCATTTTCTGATGGAGCTGGTGGACAGGCAAAACCATCATTGCAGGAAACAGGAAAATTCCAGCTGGTGGCAAAGATATTCACAGGCTCTACTCAACTGTACATTTCTCTTGCTCTGTGCTGGGGAAAGATGGAGGAACATGTGACTAAACAATGTGTTGAATCAGATGCCAGGAAGAGTTCATTTTTTATGTTGCTCCCTTGGCCTTTTTAAATTGGGAAGGAATCCCAGAGGTACCCAGCCATGTAACCTACAGCAGAGAAATTTCTATGAGCCCCAAGACAAAGCTTAAAGCACAAGATGTGAAGATGAACTCATTTCTTTCCAGACTCACAGGGCTATTTCTGGTCAAGCTGTGCTTCTGCAGGCAGGAGCTGTAAAGGATTCAAGGCACATGAACTGCCACCTCAACTGCTTATATAGCAACACTTAGGGGTTTGTAAGCAGGTGCCTCTGTCCAGGGATGCTAGTCTTTCCAGGATTGTCTCCTTTGTCCCTGCATCTCAGTCCCTGAGAGGGCAATTTGACAAGGGGAACACGTGTTTATACTAACAAATTTGACTGATTTTTAAAAAAAGCAAAGTTTACAGGTAAACCAGCATGTGACCTTTCCTCTTGAATTAAGTTACTTCCCAAAAAAGACAGATAATAGACAGAAATAGCTGGGATTGAGCTGTCTGTACTGCATGGAACCAGCAGCTTGCTCAGCCTCCTTTGGAGGTTGGGCAAGGATTTAGCACAGTAAGCCTAAAATAATGGAACAGAAGCTGTGTACCTTTATGGAAGATAAATATGGGCAGAGCAAATAACTCATTTCCCTCTAAATTTTACAAAGTTCATGAATGGCCCTTGCTGGATGAAAAACTCTTCAGGCTGCTCTTTGAATACTAAGATAGAAATCCACTTTCCATGGACAGCTGACTATTTTCCTCTACTGTCCATTAAAAATAGAACCAACAAAATATATCACAATTCTGGGATTTTTGGGATCCCTCTGTCAACTTAGCAAGTGTTGTGTTTAAACCCCAGCTGGCAACTAAACCACAACCACCCACTCATGTCCCCAGTTGGATGGGGGAGAGAGACAGAGGTGTAAAAGTGAGAAGACCCATGGGCTTAGATAAAGATAATGTAATAGGCAAAGCAAAAGCCACATGTGTAAGCAAAACAAAGCAAGGAATTAATTCACCACTTCCCATGGGAAGCCACATGTTCAGCCATCCCCAGAAAAGCTGAGCTCTATCACGTCACAGTGACTTGAGATGACAATGGTCAATCCCCAACTTCTTCTTCCCCGAGCTCTCTATTCTGACCATGATGCCATAAGGTTTGAGGTATCCCTTGGGTCAGTTGGGGTCAGCTCTCCCAGCTGTGTCCCCTCCCACCTCTTTGTGCACCCCTAGCCTCCTGGTGGAGTAATCTGAGGAGCATAGAAGACCTTGACCCTGCATAAACACTGCTCAGTGATAACTAAAACATCTCTGTATTGCCAGCATTGTTTTCAGCACAAATCCAAACCATAGTCCCATACAAACTACAAGGAAGAAAATTAGCACAAGGTCACTGTTCAAAACCAGCACAACATGTAATTCCTTTATGGGATCTTCAGTTGAGTAAAAAAGCAGTTGCAGATGCAGATCTCCTTTCATAGAGCATCAGCTTAGG
Organism: Empidonax traillii; assembly: GCF_003031625.1. Lineage (NCBI taxonomy): Eukaryota > Metazoa > Chordata > Aves > Passeriformes > Tyrannidae > Empidonax > Empidonax traillii. The sequence goes on from NW_020955526.1 coordinate 496,426, forward strand.
GGAACTCAGGGACCACCTACAAAGTTTAATAAGTCGGTTTCAGAGTCAGGCTGAAAAAAGAGAAATCTTTTCAGATATCTCAAAAGGACAAATCCTAAATCATTGGGTTGTGAACTGCTGGTTCTTTCAGAAACACCAGTGATCCTTGGAGGCCTTATGGTGAAGGCTTCTTCTTAAACTGAACATGTTCTGGCTCTTGACAGCACAAGGTCTGCCTGCTGTGCTAAACACAGATTACTCATTCAAACTCAAAATAGAAAATGCTTATATTTTGGAAAAGTTACAATTTATACACAAAAGATGGGTTAAAAAATTGTGATGTTTCCATATCTAACCAGAATCCAATTATCCTAAAAAAAAATTGGCAGCATCAAGCTACTCAGCTGTGAGTAGCCTATGACTCATTTTTGTAACACAGTTGTCCTTTGTGTTTTGCATTCAGAGAGAAATATATTTTGTGATTGTCCAAGATTATTACAAGTCAAACCATGGTACTAGAATGCATGAACTTAATTTTTTTAAATTTTATAAGGATTTTTTTTCAGAAGCCACATTCTAAATAATTAAAAAATATAATTAAAATGCAAAATTACACTTTCTCAGCATAATTTGTTAGAAAGTGTAGAGTCCTTCTGCTCTGCTTTAGCTGTTCTCAGGAATATGATTTGAATGATAGGTTCCATATGATGAATTTAGATTGACAGTAAAGCACTGAAGTTCTGTTTTATTGTGGTCAGCTCTTCTGTCCAAGTTGTGTTTAAAAGAGTAAGAAACCAGACTGTTCAGATTTTAGCAGAAGGCTCCAGTTTGTATTTCTATATCTTCATCCATGCAGACTCCCATTTTGAAGTCTATCAAACTTGTCAGGGTTGTCTGTCTCCACAGCTCAGATATTTTTTCTTGGAAAGGTCAGCGGGAGAACACAGAGACCACAGTCTTTCCTTCATTAATAATTTCATTAAAAATTTAGTTCTGACAGTAAAAAAGATATATGTTTAATGGTGAAATTAAGGTTATTTTTTAGTCACATGTGATGTATGAGCAATGGCAATTCAAATCTCCAAAGGTATAAATGCTTGTAAACCTGACTATCAAGAGGCCTCTCTATGGATGGGCCTCTCTGGCAGTTTGTCAGTGCTCTTGTAAAAGTTGAGTAGTATTTATTAGGTGGTTGGTGTGATGTATGCCTTGTTTGTAATCAAGTAGGCACAGAAAAATAAATTGAACCATGTGATTTCTAAAGGCATCTGAGACAAAAAAAAAAAAGGAAATAGAAAAAATGTAGAATATTCTATATGTTTAAATACATATTAATATTTTATTTTTAATAATTGTCGTCCATTTTTTTGTTATTGCAATTTCTGTCTGTTTTTTTTTTTTTTTTCATTTCCAAGTTGAAAAAGTGGAATGAAAAAGAGAAGAGCAATGGTGATGATGAAAAGCAGTGGATGGGAAAATCACTGCTTTTTGTTAACCACTTGCATTGAAAATAGAGAAAATTAAATTGAAAGCATTTCTAACCTCAGATGATAATTTTTCAAGTTAAAAAATGCACCCAACAATCTACTAATGCAAAAAGTGCCTCTAGCTCTGTCTCTTTATTGTTGTTGGATTATGTTCAAATGTTGGTTTGTTCCATCAAAATTGTCCAGTTCAACAAGTTGGGGAAATCAGGGATTGGAAGGGAAAAGTACAAACCCCAACCCAGAACATAAAAATTGTGTCATAATACATACTTATTTTAAAAGATCAGTCAAAAAGAAAGATGGGGGGAATGGAAAAATTAGCTCAATGACCTTTTCAAACTTAGGTTATGATTTCATCACAAATTGAAAAATAATACTCTATTAGCAGTAGAGATATGTGTTGCAGGTTTGTTTGCCCATCATTGTCTGAGGACAATGTATTTTAGAAACATCCAACTGAAAAAAGAAATTACTTTGCTTTCTTTCAAAATCCAAAATGATTAACATACTTTTCACTGATTCCATTCCCAGTCTCTTCTTTACAGCACTCTTCAGCACCATTACATTCATCTGAAGGAAATAAAGATTAGTTAAAATAAATATTTTAAAATTATATTATCATAATGCATAAAGCATTATTATTATTATCATAATCATTAAGCTATCAGAGGAACTGAGTTCTAGAGCAGCTTCCAAAGTGGGAATAAAACCTCCCTGATTTTACACTTTTTTGGAAGATGCCTGATTTTGTATTCCTGACTTGTCCTTGGGCATAGCTGCATACACCAGAAAGCAATTAATACAATGAATTGTACTGTTTTCTTTAGTTATGTGCTAAATTCAAATATTTCCTTTAAAGCTTTCTGACAAGGAAATCATACTTCAAATATTTATTTGTTACCTCACAATTTTAAAGAATACTGTAGTTCTGAAATTTTAAATATTTGGACTGATTAAGCAACCAACAGGCACTGGTGATATATACTCTCATACTCACTTAATTCTCACTTCTCCAATGTGCCTATGGCACTTGTATTGAGTAGCCAAATCCTGTCTTTTTACCTGAATTAGGATTATAATCTTTTGAGGGCCATGTTTTTCTTGTATGTTCATACAATACCTCTGTCAATACAGCTTTGATCTCCTACGTGTTACTGGAATGCAAATAAATTCCGTATTACAAATTTATCACATTTATCTGGGGGGAAAAAAAAAACCAGAAAAGTTATGTTTGTACGATGTAATACAAAGTTTACATTTCTATCTCAGAATAATAGTCTCAGAATAAAAACAAATCCAGGCTCAGTGACCCAGGCAATCAGTCTGTAACATGTTTTAACTGTGATTCCAAGCTGCAGATAAAAGGACATAAATAATGTAGGCATGCAATGCCCATTGATTTAGACATTTTTAACAACACAATTTTCTGAAAACAAAACAAAGCAAAAAAAGCCCAAACAAATCAATAACTTGTGAGGAAACATTTCTGTGTAGGGAATGCTTTCTTAAAAATGCGTTGGTGATGATTTCTCCAGGAACAAAACTTACGTGGAATTTTCAAATAGCTCTTGCTGTGGATGCAAAAATAGTACAAGTCTCAGGGAGCTGATTCTATGTTTCTGCTTGGAGGTTGTTATGCCCAAAATCATTTCTGTGGGCAAAGAGGAAACAACCCTTATTCATAAAGCCAAGTATTCATTGGTTGTATAAAAGAAATCTTAATGGTCTCATCTAAGAATTAGTCTTAATTTAGATCTAATTATTATAGAAAAAGAAAGAACACTTTTATAATTAAAAAGTCTCAATAATAATAATAACAATAATAAAAATAATAATAAAGTTAATCTTGTTATGTATACACTTTTCAGTTTCTACCTCTTTTCCTGGATTTATAATCACCATTCCACTTCCTACTTGGTCCTTAACTCTATAACCAGGATGCACTTACTGTTAGTCTTGCATATTTGCTAAATCTCTTTTACACTTTGCTTTTTCTTCATTTGTATGTAATTCCATGTTACAACTGAATTTATTATATATGGTGACTTTTCTGTATGTTATGCAGTATTTTCCTTATTCCTCTTTTTTATTCCTAAGGTGATCATGGCCCACCTCTATTTCTGCATTTCTTTCATTGACAGTTGGTGAGTTGTTCATAGAAGTGGGATTTCTAGTGCCAAACTTGTGCCAAGCCTGTGCCAAGCCTTATGCTGTTACCCTTTTACATGCTATCCACTACTCAAAGTCTCTGCTGTAATACCAGGTTTGCAGTCCTACATTATTAGAGTCAGACATACCTTGCTCTGTACAGAAAAACCACCTGTTATTCATATTATGAAAATATGATTCTACCATAGAATAATGAAAAACAAACCAAGGAAAATTAGCCATAGCCACTTGGTTGGAAGAAAAAATACCTTTTCTGTGATAAGTTAACACAACATTATCCTGACAAGTTCCTGAGACCTTGCAAATTCAGTAGAGAGCCCGTGGCTGCTAATAACAAAAGCAGTGCCAGATTTCTGGGATACAAAAGTAGTGTGAGGTTTCCAGGTGTTTCAGCATTCAGTCTGTGCATTTCACTGCTCTTGCTCTGTTCTGCCTTTTTCGTGCCCCCATGAAACAGGAATGTATTGTTGTTCCGTTATCTCCCCCACTGAAATGCTTTGTAGGTCACATTACTTTCTAAAGGTTAAGCACAAAGTCACTTGAATTAAAATCAAGTGTGATATACTCAACTAGAGTGTCTTCCCAGTTAAAATACATCCCTGCACAAAATGAACTGAGAGTTTCTCTGACATCATTTATCCTGATTCTGAAACTTAACAATTAGCTATTCATTTTTAAGCTATGCTTTTCGTCTTTATTTTAACATTGCCTTAAATTTGACATGAAAGGTTTTAATGAAGGTGTGAAATACTTGGCAGTTAAATGTAGCATATGCTGTAACACCTGTTAATTTCAACTGTTCATTTTAAGCTGTTACTTTATTCTTGGCATTTAGTCTAATTCACACTGTGATTCTTAGTTTGAAAGAAAAAAAAATATCCAAGCTGCTTATATATTCCCCTCTACAGCAACTTTTACTTAATATTTTGTATTTCTTCCACTTTTTTTAACATTGTGCATTTGTATGGAAAGAGTGTTAAGACTAGGATTGCAACCTCATGCCGCAAAAGATTAACTACAAGATGAGAAAACATGGAAGTTAATGATTGAAGGTTCATCTTGGATTTTCCTAAGAAAGCTTGGATAAGCTCACATCATTGGAGCCTCCTGGCAGTCTCCATCCATTCAAATTTGGTGTAAACATAGGGCTGATTTTAATGCTTAGATGTGGCTAACACAGAAATCTGACTTTTTGCATTAAAATTATTATGTTAGCAATAAATTTGTGATTAAACTAAAATAAATAGAGCTTTGTCTTTATTTTAGGATGATGATGAGCACTGTGCTCCTTGCAGGGTTAATTCTGGTTGTAGTCAGTGGCATCTGGATTACTTACACCAAGAAATCTGGGACTGTTCCAGTCAAAATCAGTGAACATTCAAATAAGGTAGTGATCTAATATTCAACACTGATTCATAAGGATACTTCAACTGCATTTTACAGAGTAGCCTAGATATGTATCTCTCTTTTCTGTGTATATTATTCTGTGAGTATAATGCCAAAAGAAGTACCACTGTTAAAACAGGCTCTATAATTACGTGTGGATATGGCTGTAAGGTGACACTGTATCATACAGAGCTACTAGACCTTAAATACATAAATAGCATCACAATAGAGTCCTTCTCGATGTCACTATCACTGTTTACATTCCACAGCTGCAACATCTAGGGCATTAATAATCTGAAATTCCAAGTGTTTCTTTTCATTTCTCAGACTTCAGGGACATTTCCAGCTCCTTGATTAAAGGAATCAGTACGTACTAGCTGTTGAGACTAGAGCCCAGAATGGGCTATATAGCTATATAGCTATAGTAAAAACTCTTAGTAAAATAGGGTTGAAGAAGAACTTGTGTCAATCCCCTCATTCCAAAGCAAAAGCAAGTCCTTTAATTTTATATGTTGAAGACTGGACATGGTATTTAGCCAAGGAAAATAACCCAACAAATATTCATGTTTAATGGACAGGAGGTACAGCTTCCTCAAGAAAACAAAAAAACCCAAAAATATTTCCTTGATGGATTTACTATTTCATCTTTCTTTCAGTAACTGGCATATTGCATGTCAGGAACATTTTCTCCTTTTGATTCAGTTGGTTATTTTTTCCTTTGTAGATGGTTAATTTATGCACGAGTATGCACATATGTGTGTGTCTTAAATTTTCAGCTTTAGAAATATTTGCTGCAGTAAAGTACTTGGCACAAGCGGAGAGACATGGATTTGATGGATGGACCACTCAGTGGATAAGGAATTGGATGGATGGTTGCACTCAAGAGTTGTGGTCAGAGGGTCGATATCCAAGTCAAGACCCGTGATGAACGTCGTCCTCATTGGTCAGTGCTGGGACTGGCACTGTGTTAACATTTTGTCTGCTACATGGACAGTGGGATCCAGTGTAGCCCCAACAAGGTTGCTGATGACACCAGGCTGTGTGGTGTTGACATGATGGAGGAAAGAGATCATTCGGAGAGATCCTGACAGGCATGAGAGATGAGACTGTGTGAACCTCATGAAGTTCAACAAAGCCAAGTGCAGGGTCCTGCACCTGGGTTGGGACAATCCCAAGCATAAATACAGGCTGGGAAGCAAATGGATTGAGAGCAGCTCTGAAGAAAAGGACTTGGGGGTGTTGACTGATGAGCTCAACATGATCTGGCAATGCCCACTCACAGCCCAGAAAGCCAACCATGTCCTGGGCAGATTCAAAAGGAGCTTGACCAGTACATTGAGGGAGATGACTGCCTCCTCCTCTACTCCCCTCTCATGAGACCTCAGCAGGTCTGGGTCCTCCAACATAAGAAGGATGTGAACCTGTTGGAATGAGTCCAGAGGAGGCCACGGGGATCATCTAAGGACTGATGTGTTCAAGGTTTTTATGATTCTACTCTAGGTATAACTAGTTTTGACCTATTACTTTTCAAAGAACTCTTTGAAAATCAGGAGCTGCAAAAGGTTCAGTTACATTTTAGAAACAAAAGAAGTGTTTAAATGTAGAACACTAGCTTTGTTTGAAGCTGCAGTCTCCCCTGAAAGATGAGTTCTTTGAAAATTGTGACCCTGGTTGTTGATTTACTCTGAAAACAAAAGAAGAAACACCAGAATGTGAAGTCCACCATGCAAATTAAATTCCTCAAAGGTCCCAAACTACCATAATGACTCTCCTTTTAAAATAACCACAATTCCAGTCTAATGATAGGTCTCACAAATCATAGTTCTCAGATTTCATTACTAATGAAATTTGTCGTCTAGGTTTGGCAGCTGTGATTGCCACGCAAATGTGAGCCACTAATTAGATTGATTGTCTATTTGATGCCTGCTGATTAGCTTATGAAAACCCTCTGTATTCCTGACTTCATGATAAAATGTTCCTGACTTCATGATTGCTGATTGATGCTCAGAAAATCTGATTACTGTCTTGAATAGTCAAGTAATGGCTCTGTCGACTTTCCAAGGATACAGATATTCACCTGACAAGGGTGATAGGGTAGCATCTTACATTTAGTGTTTGCTGTTGCATGTTTAAAGTTGTTTTAATTAGAATGTTTATGATATTTATTTGAGCTAAGATTGTTAGATGTTTAGATGGGGATCTAAGATCTTCAGGGAAAGCATCGGGTGTCTATTTTTTGACTTTGGAGCTGGAACAAGTCCAGGAGATTCAGGAACTACCACAAACAAATTCTCTGATTTGCAATTACAGTGAGAGATACACCTAGTGACACACCATGCAGCAATCACGTTATTTGTGGCAGAGACCAGAATTTTACTTGAGTTTTTAGAACCATTTTCCATTGTGAGTTCAAAGAGAAGAGGTAATGCCATGTGAGGTTCAAAGACCTTATAATCATTGGCAAGGGCTGTGAGAAACTCCGCAAATTTGCTGTTCCATGATATTTAGATGCTACACTGGTTTGTGAAAGTGAATATGCTACCCTTGTACATACATTTTGATGTTTGTCCTATGAGTTCATAAGTAAGTTTTTCACCAGTTCCTGTAATTGTGAGGATGTTGTTTGATGTTGCAGAGGAAGCAGTGATTTGGCCCAATGGAGGTATCTTAATGGTCAAGGAAGCTGAAATCTGAAATTAACATACAGTGCTCACCTGGGGGTATTAAAATTGATGTTGTTTCATTTACTGTGTGTTAGCCACACATTCATGTAGAGGCAAAATCGTGTTACGCTGATATCTGTATTAACAACAAATACAATCTGATAATGATAATATGATTGCTTAAATCTCTTATAAATCTCTGCATTACTCTTCAGAAAACAAGACTTATGACACTGTGTTTATTAAAAATCTGAACCCGATATATTTGTCAGAAATAATCTTACCCACCAACCAGACACTGTCCCAGACAACTTCCACTATTGGGAGTAACAGGTATCCTAAAAGTAACACACACTGAGGGTGGTAGGACTGGAGGAATGAGACTGCAGAGATAAGAAACTGAGTTTCTTCCTCTGGAAATGCCTCAGCCATTGATTAATTGTGTAAACCTGGTCAAGTTGTTTAAATTTCAGTGTCTTCATTTTCTGTGTGTCAAATTGGATATACTTGGCAAAACACTATGAGTGAAAGTTGCTATGTAATCACTAACCAACTTTACTGCTCTGATACTCACCTCCAACATAATATTATATAGCTTCAGTGTATTGTGAAAAAACAATATCTTGTTAAAAGATAGTTGTGTGGTGCTTTTTATGGCTTATACAGTGTCATTGACTATTAAATTATACTGAAAAGTATACTTGGTTGATATTAGTGACATTTTCTTTGACTTTACTGGATTTATTTTAAGAGCCATTAACTTCAAGAAAATGAATAAAGTAGCAAGATTATATTATTCGTTACAATACTGCATAAACTATTATATGAAAATTAATTATCATACCAAAGATCACAAAGTTGAAGTGGTGCAACCTTTGAAATAAATCCATTGCAATAATCTTGTTAATAGTAAAACACATTTCAAGTCCTTATTGGCCTTTTAACACTTTATTGTATATGTGTTATGACTATTGAATGAAAAACGTGTTGATATTTGGATTTTATTACAACAGAGAGCCAAATATGTGTAAAGCCCAAGATACTTTAAAAAGGCTGATTACATACATTGATTGATGATTGGCTTCAGAATAGTTTTCCTTCCCAAGATGAGAAAAGTGATGGTTTTGACCCTGCTCATTCAATCAAAATGTTAATGCAACAGAAAGCATGGCTGCCTGCAGATTCAACAAGTCAGGAGAGAATCTAAATTATGCACTGTTTGTCTCTAATGAACATTTATGAATAAAATTGCCATCCACTCCCATATTCTCTGCCAGTGCTGAGACCCAAACACATTTTTGTCATATTATGATCAAAAAATGGATTCTGACGGAAAAAAGGAATTGGTTTTAGTAATTAGTATTTCACTTGAACTGGAATTATTTTATCCTTTCAAGTTCGGGTAGAATAAATGCATATGATTGGGACGTCTTCTGCAAACAATTAAAAAAAAATATTGCTCAGAATATACCTACTGAGTTTTCCACAGGATACAGAATACTTCAGAAGGTATTTAAGACTTCTTCAGGTTCTTTTTTGTATCATTCTTTTCTTTGCCTTTTTCCCTGCTGCTATTTACAGGTGAGTTAATGTAACTGTAAATCTTGTCCTCTCAGGAACAGAAGTTTTAACTTTCCAGCTGAAACATCTGTGAAGATGGAAGATAGTATTTTAATCAAGACAGAAAGCAGAGTGAAGAAGTTAGAAATTAACAGGAATATAGAAAAAGTGTCTTATATAGTAAATATTAGCCAGTGACAGATTTCTAGCTTTCTACCAACACTGAGAGATGCATCATTCATTTCTGATGGATTTATTTGATGTCACTATTTTTTGTACTTGGCCATGATTTTGCACTTTTTCAACTATGCAACTTTCTTACTTTTCTTTTTAGCCCCATAGGAAAGTATGAAATCAAACTAACAGTGTTTTATGAAGAAAATCTAATTGCCCAGGCCACAGATTCCTTTGGGTGGAATTTCAGGTATAGATGCTTTGACTATACCTTTTAAAAGTCCAGTATATACATCTAGATAAGCCAAATTTGATCATACCAGCATCTACGCCTCTGTTGTCCTTCAGGGAGGTGAACAGTAAAGTAACCTGAAGAACCTACAGGCCAACAATGCTCCTAGTAAGAGATACCCACTGGAGTCTCCACGTGGTCAGGATCCATTAGAGCCATATGTACATATGCTCAGAGAGCTCAAGGGAAGGACAAATATGAGAGAGGAGAGATGGTGATGACTACCTGGCCCATCACAGGTGACTGTGAGTGGCAGCTCCTACCACCTTCTTTCCATCCAAAAGTAGTGACCCCAAACCACCCAGCACGACTGTCACATCACTGATCATCTGGAATAACCCCAGTTTGGGAGCTGCAAGGAAACCACAGGCAGCACGTGTCACAGCTCCCCTCTCCACACTCCTAGTTCAGAAATCATTTCAGTTCAGCTAATTCAGGGAAGGTAAATCTACCTCATGAAGAGAGCTTGAAACAAAACAAAGAGACATGTAGATCTCCAGGAGAAAACTGCCGTATTTGGCAGAGTCACTTGACAAGAGCTAGTCAAGATTTTTCCAGTGTAACAGGTTGCCAGAAGAAAATGACAATTTAGCAACACCTAAATGATTTCAAGAATGTACCAATTTAATTTAAAACTTGGATGGGAAAATTACCAAAATGAGACATTTTGATAAGGTCAAAACATTTCATTTTGACATTTATTTTATGTTATCATTTAATATATAGTAAAAGTAAAAAAGCTGAAGCAACTTTTTCAACTTTATCAGAACAGACTTCTACCTTATCAAAATGCTGCTTCAGAGTAGTTGAAACAAAGTTTTATGAAACTTTGTACCTTGAAGGAAAACCTTAGATTTTGACTTTTGTTCCCCCTTAGAAATGAAGGCACATTTAAAGTCTGAATTTTATACGCAATGAAGTTCCATTTAGAAGACATTTCTAACATAGTGTTCACCTTTTGATCTTGTAATGTATTATTTCTGAATCATATGAACTGCTGAACAGCTCCTGACAGCAGATGATGAGGTTGCATTAGACTTAAAGGGTGGAATTCAGTTTTTGATTAAGCTATCTAGAGTTGATGTCTCAAACCAAATTCCACCAAAATGTGTGGAATTAAAATGCAAATAATAAATAAATAAATAATAAGAATATTAAACTTCAGGATTCTCAAAAAGAGAGAACCCCATATGATTACTGGGGTCAGTGACGAGCAGCTATGTGTACCACAATCATGATGTGGTTTGAAACGTAATTAACAAACAGTCATTTAATTTGGAATTGTCAGAAATTTCTATAGATGGTGATTACCTGCATCAAGTACCTTCTTTGACAATGCTAACCTTATTTTATAATGCACAAGGATTTTAAATCACTTGATACAGATCTGTGAAACAATACTAAAATTTTGAAATGTTAGCAACATTCAGGCTATTGCTTCCTTATAATGCAATTAGTAAAGTCTAACATTTCAGCCAGAGAGAATATTTCCTTTGAAAAAACATTTTTACATTTGACTTTTTCTTTATTTCTAAATTTATTAACAGGTTACAGTAAAAATTCAGGCTGCAAACCAGGAGATCAGAGTCTGTAATTCAACACAATGTATGCCAGTCATCATGATGAGCTCCTTGGAAATTCTTGTCCATTATTTTTCTTGTTTGCACAGCGATGATCTTGGAAGCATGGCTCTGCGATATGTCCAGCATAAACCTGCATGTGTTCCTCAAGCTTGCATAAGATATAGCAGATCTTATTTCAAAAGCAGTGCTGTCTTCCCTATTGTAAAACACAGGTTCTTAAGGCTGTTATCCTCTGGAGGTATGTAAGAAAAGAAAGAGAAGACAGAGGATATTTTTTGATTTTCCTTCTTTTTTTTTTTTTTTCCCCTCCCACCCTGAACTGTGAGAGGAATGCTGCCAGGTACTTTGGGCATCTACAGGACCAAAGATCAAGTAAGTCTGTTGAGGTCTACAGGTACAACAGATATAAGGAATTTTTTCCTCAGAAGTGAAGTATCCAGTGAAAAATCCCAGTGCCTGTTCTGGCTCACTGACATTCCCAGGAGACCATGGGAGACTATTTCATGTAAAACAAACCACTGCATGATTCATTTCATCGCTTCATTTCAAGCAGAGGAAAACGTGCATTCTGATTTCTCAGCAAACCATGACCTTAAGTTCAAGCAGCGACAAAGTAATAAAACCACTTTGTTTTTTTTCTGCCAAGCTCTATCTTTGTGGGTTTTTTTTTGCCACCTAAATCTTTTGTGGTTTGTACTGCAGACAGCAGAGCTGGGGTGATACATCATGTAAAATCATATGGAGATGCTCGTGATGTCCAGTTACACCTCACTGGGTACAGCACACTCTGTTAGGAGCAGAAGGAGGTGTTGTATGACAAATTCTATGTCTATATCACTACATGCATGCATGAACAGGTAGAATTGGGGGATTCATCTGATGCTTTTTGAGTCAGCAGCTGTTTGGATAAATATTTTTTTTCCCTCTAAGGGGAGCAAAATCACTGTGGAAAGGAGAAAAGCCAGTAACAACAAAACAAAATAACAAGCAATTCATACTATTCTTGAGCTGGAGAGTTAACCAGGAGATAGCAGTGCACTACATTTTTCACCTTCTAAAGGACCACGTGGAATGAAAATAAGATAGAGTGGAAAAAAATGAAAGATAATTTGGTTTAAGTCAGTGATTCTCTTCCTGAATGTTCAGCTGTGGCATAAAATTTGGTGGCAGATTTGTTACAGAAGTATCAGTGAAACAAAACACCACATAAAATCTAGTAGAAGGTGTCCCTGCCCACGGTATGGGGTTTGGAACCAGATGATCTTCTATCCCAAACCGTTCCATGATTCTATGATAAAAAACCAACAATTACTGTGGTGTATCTCAAGCTTACACACTACCTGTGTCTGTCCTTTATATATATATATATATATATATATATGTATATATTGCTACTCTTGATGAGTGAATTGACTACTTTGTACAGGTAGAGATGACTAATGCTGTAACAAGAGGGGGTCTCAGGACCCTTAAGTCTAGGACATTAGCAGAAATCTTATTGCTATAAGCTTAAGTGATGGTCTAGGATTTCGGGCCAAATTGCTGTTATCTGTCATGTGCTTACAAAAGAAAAAAAAAAAAACCACTGACAGCAAAAGGTATAAAAAATTTCCTTCCTTATTACTTTCAATGTTTCTTCTTATAAGCTCAGAGAAATCCCTACCTGACATAGCTAAAGATTATATTCCCATCACCACATAGCTCTCGTTAAATTTGTTTCTAATTTTTTCCCATATACAAACAAATCTCTCTCGCATGCGCTTCTTGACAGACTGGTCTGGGCTAACTGGCTAAGCTGGGTTCTGCTGTCTCTTGAGCTGACAACCCACCGTGAAGACAGCACACAGGCCTGATAGCACCCAGCAGGACAGCTGGGATCTTTTGTGATGAATTGGGAAAGAATGGTAGTTGACATCTGTATCAGTGAACTTCAGGCTCTTAAAGTTGGCAGATCCCCATGCTCGGATCCTAGCTGCCTTCATACACCGCCATCAGTCTCCTTTATATGAGAATTCTGTGTAGTCTGACTTCCAAAAAAAAAACCCCAGGAAAGCCCACATGGAGGTGCTCTAGACATGAATCCAGGTTTGCTGCAGAAGTTGGGATGAATCATGGAGGAGCATTTCAAAAAGGTTCAGCAGGAAATTCATCCACTAAGATCCTCAGTTTGCAGTTGAGACAAAGAGTATGTCCCCAAAATAACGAAGGAGTGAACAAAAATGAGCAACCCCATTAATGCCCAAAATATGGGTATTTGAGTATGGTCCTGCAGTATAGACACAGATAAGCAGAGAGAAGTTAATTGTCAGGGTAGGCGGTGGGTCCGCCGTACCCCTTTTGAGGGATGTAGAGGAAGAGGATTTTAATCTAGACACCCTAAGGCCTTTCCCTGAAAGAAAAGCAGGGGCCATAGAGATCTTGGTAAAAGGTGCCAGTCCTGACCATGAGAGAAAGAATGTAAATAAGAGGAGAACATCCAATCATAGGTAAAGGCTAGTGGTAAATATAGATAGTGGAGCTAAGAATAGTGTTGGTATGTAAGATTCTACAGAGACAGTGTGTGTGCAGCTGTGTGAAGACAATGTAATATTCTGGATGAAGAGAATAAAGCTGAATTTAGGCCATCATCATCTAAGTGCCCAGTTTTATTTACTTGGCCGTCCTCGTATTTAATACAACAGTTAATTTGGCTGGTAAAGCCTGAAAACCTCTAGAATGAACACATGATTAAAAGGATTCAAAGGTCATTTGAATGTCTTTTGGTTATTGTTTTCTCTTTGAAGGTAGAAAAGAAAGAGAGTTTAGGGCAACTTGAAACCTTGCTGTAAAAGTCTGATCCTATCTACTGTTAGATAAAGCAAAATAAATGAGCATAAACAAGGAGAGAAAAGAGCAGAAAAGATATAAAAGGTGGGTTCTGTCACTGGGGATATTTGCTCCTGATTTTGCTGTGTGAGATGCAGATCATGCATACAGAGGTCTGATACACTCCCTGGGTTGCTGGGCTATACAAGCAGGTGCTTCCTTCTACTTTGGTCCCAGATTAGCAGCACTGGGAAAGGTGAATTTGATTCTAACAAAACAAAGACTATTAGCTGAAAGATAGTAACTAAAAGAATAATTGAATAGAAATACATGGCTGAAGGAAAACTGTAGAAAAGGGGAAGTTTTAGGTTACAGTTAATATTCCGTTTATCACAGTCAATAGAGGTGTTGTAGCACCTAGTTCCCTTCCTCTGCCCTTTTGCAGTCAGAATGCTTTTCATGACCTGCCTCAGGAGGTCAAAGCAGTATTGTGAAAGGTCCCAGAAATCTGGGAGCAAACAACAGCAATGATGATAATAAAAGTTGATTCTTCCAGCTTGACTGTGTTTCAGTAACTCACAAAGATAGTCCAGAGCAGGATACCAGTCTCATCTTATTATAGTCAAGTGAATTTCAATTTAAAACCTTCTGTTAAAAAATTTCTCCCACTTGTAGAAGCTTTCAATTCATTACTGTACCTATGACATTAACAGGGGTTTTAGATGACCTCTGAGGACAGTTCTCTTCCTCTGAATGACCAGTTTATTTGGTATGATTTTGTAAATAGTTTCTCTCCACACAATCTATAGTCTAATCTAGAATTTCATGCCTTTAGGTACCCTGAGGGTTAATCACCAGTGCAAAAAGTTAGCTTGGAAAGGTGCATTCAGGTGATCTGATGCCAATATAGGGCATCTAATCAGAAGAATGGATGAACTATTAGTGGAGGTCTTGCAGCAACAAAAGGTCTATAGCCCTGCTTGCACTGCTTTCTGTGCCAGCATCATATTTGAGCTCACTCACTTCAGAGCTGTTTGGATGGGAAGGATGATGAGCTTCGAGAAAACCCAGTGTTCAGTTCTGGTAGTTGGGAAAGCTTTCTGTGCCTCAACCTTTGCACCTGCTGCTAAGGAAAGGGGAGGAGAAGCACAGTTTTAACAGCAAGTAAAGGTCAAATGCACAGAACACACTTGGAGCAGGGAGGGCCCTTTCTCTCCAGGAAAAGCAGGAGAGTTTTGCTGTTCAATCAGGGAAATAATCTCTCACTTTGTAAGGAAGATTTAAGTCTTCTCCAGGCTTGTCTTAGAGACAGAGAAGCTTTTAACGCTGTGAATTTGCATGTGATCATTTGGACTAAGGACTTAAGGTCAGTACAGGTTGTTAACATTATTCACTTCCCACCCTGGAATGCCACTGGCTATTAAGGCTGCTATGCTTGAAGAACTGACCTAACCACTTAGGTGGACTAGCTGGCAACTTGGGTTTCTGACAGCATTATTACCAAGTAGATTAGCACTAGAATAAGGATTAAATATAGCAAGACTGTTCTCTGATCCAATAGGAAAAAGAAAGGAACAAGAGGTCAAAGCATCACATATTGTGAAAGACAGAAAAAAATGGGGTAGAAGAACAAATTAAATCTGTACACAACCTGTAATGGGACTTTGTAAATAAGAGATATGAACATCAGTGTAGAAATTAATAGCATATCAGGTGACACTGGATGTTGTGAGTACATAGTTAAGCACTACATTTTGTCAGACTAAAATAAACTTCTTGTTATGCACTAAAATGGGTTTTTGTGCATAGGTGTTTACAAGCATCTTTTAAGAAGTGGCTCTTCTTGTCTTTTGTAGAGTAATAAGAGAGATAAATTGTGACAGCATTCACAAGGAAAAAAGAGAGGTTAGAATGAAGTTGAATTGGCAAGCCTGATTTTTATTTTAGCTATCTTTACAAATGCACAAGTCCTACTAAAAAAAAGAAGGAAGCTAAGCTGAATTTGAAACTAGCATATGGTTCATTGTTTGCCCATCCAAATGAAGTTGGAATGCAGCTTCAACTTGTCAGATTATGTTATAAAGGACATCCAAGATTCTATTATATTCTTATTAGCTGTCCAGAACTTAATGAGCTCAATAGAGATAGATTGCTTAATAAGACCCCTCAAAGTGTATTTTTTCTGTCAGGAGATGAGGAAGTAATTTGACCGATCTTGCTGTCCAGAAGTTCAATTTTTTAATCACCCAGATGTATGAAAAAAAACCTTTCCCAAGAACATCTACAGGAGTCAGATTTTTCTCTGTTATATCATTTATATACTTTCAGTAATTACATTCCATTTACTGGGTCATGGGAACTGACATTTAACTTTGAAGTGAAATGAATAACAATGAATTCACCTCTAATAGTTTCCCCATTACTCTGACCTTGCAAAATTACATCGTGGTTTATTTTTTGTTTTATGAATTTACCTATTGTCTTACTTAATACCTCTGTTGAACAGAATACAATCCAAAAATTAGTTAGAAATAACAAAAGTGTTAACTTTGTTCTACAAAGATCACTAATATAACCTCTGTAAACCATGTATATTCTGGTCAGGAGTGCTTCAGTTTATCAACATATGAAGAATACGTACCTGAACTCACTTTCTGAAACTTGACAGACCAAACAAATCTACAGCTGTGGACAAATCCGTATGGTTTATGTTTCAAAGTGAATCATGACATCAGAAAGTTACATCCAAACTTGTGCACGTATTCCTTGTCCCATGACAGAAAAGAGAGAGAATTTCCTTATATTAAAGGCTATCCCCTTACTTAGAAACAGTAAAAAAACCCAAACTTAAAAAAACCCCAAACAACAAAATATTTTTCTGAATCCCTTTGAGATAATACTGCTTGCAGTCATAAATTATTGCGTGCCTTATTACAGTAACTATTTTGCTACTGCCACTAAAAATAAAAAAAATGTCTAATAAAGCCTTGTCCTTGAAAGATGGGCCATTAAGAAACAATTCATTATTACATAAATTTTAATATAGTTTTTCTTTGTTTTTGTGATGACAGAGATAATCAACAATTATGTGTAGATAGAGAACAAATTTACCCTTAAGTGAAACTCAAATTTTCCTGGGATATAGATTTAACATAATGATATTAATGACATTTAAGTCTCCCAAATGACTGGGATATCATAAAGTCAGTTCATTTTTTGAAATTCAAACCTGTCATGGCAAGCTATTTTGCACAGATCCTGCTAACATCTTAGACAGAACTACGTTTTTAGACACCTTCTGGACTCTGACCCTGAAAATACAAAAAGTAACACCACTCACATGCAAGATTATGATTAACCTTGATCCATTTGTTTCAGAAAACATGGTAGCTTAATATATCAATAGAGAAAAATATTCCTACAATCTCATCTGAACATTTGGAAGTGATTGTCACAGGCAGAATGTCAGCTATTGAGCATCATTGTCACAGGATACACCTGGGTGAAAGGTTCACTTGAGACTAAAACTAAAGTCCACAGCTTTCACATTTTCTAAGTAATGTGGTAAATTTTTGCTTTTCACAGAAGCCATGTCATGTATAGTCTCATCTAAAAGTCTTTCTTTCCATTTAAACTCCAAAGTAAATCCTTTTTGCTTCTCTTAAGCACTTAATGATGAGACACTGCTTGACTCAACATTGATATTAGTTAAAAAAATAATTGCACATAGAAGGCAAGATTAACTCAATAGGTATTCCTTTTAAACTATGCTTGAAAGTTTAAAACTGGCTAAGAATCAAGCAGGTCAAGACTTGAAGGCTATGCTGCTTTTCAGACTCTTGATATTATGACCTTTATATTTTTCCTACAGCCCATTAAAGAACACAGTTGCTTTATTGTACAGCATACAAAACCAGGCCCCCAAAATCCTCGCTGTGGCAGTGCTTAGGGCTAAGCAGCACATCTTTGGAAAAAGGCATAACATTTCAGTATGCAATTATGATAATTATCCACTGGAACAAAGTCCTTATGTGTCATCTAGGAGGCCCTAAGGATAAAAGTGGTAAGGTGTCCAACAGATGACTGTCAAAACTCAAGGTTCAATTGCTCCTTGTCACAGTCTAATTTTATCTTACATTATCTGTTATACTATCTAATCAAGCACTAATGGCACAGAAAGTGCTCCCCCCACACACTTAAAGAGCTTTGTGTCCTCTTTAGCCTCTCACAGGAGAGCTTTCAAGCCATATTTCACATGCATTTGCTATTTCCCCAACCGTTTGTCTTCTATCAGAATAAATCTTTTGATTTTGACCATTGAGATGAAAGATTGCACATTACCAAGTTACTTTTACTTTTTGTTGGATTTTTAGTTTTCCTTTTTTTACTTTTTTTCCAGGAATGGAAATTACAGATGATAGCAAGAGAAACAAATATACTGAGATTCCAGAGCTAAAATATTTTGCCTGGCAACACAACAATAGAAGAATCCCCAGGTGGGATTAATACTTCTTCTGCTCTGTACTTTACAGACATAGTAATAGACAGTTCTTGCACCAAAGAGTTTCCAATAAAAAAAACCAAACAGTCAAAGACTGAAATAAACAAAAGAAAGTTGCTCTAATTCTAACAACAGGATGCTTTGTGGCAGAGAAAGGAAAGATTCACTGAGATTTTTGTAAAGATCAAACCTTCACTGATGAATAATACAGATTTGGATGGTAAAATGTTAAATTTTGATTTGAAAGATAGTAATATGGAACCTTAAAATTGTGATACCAAAAAAATTAAGACTGAGTTTTCAAAGTGGAAGTAATACCCTGTACTGGTAATTGTAATTATTACACATTTAAATAATTATTTGGATGTGTATAGTGCTTAGAAGACAAGTTAGGATAACTTGTATTCTTCCTTTTATTTTGCAGTATATTTTGTTTAAAATATGTGAGATAAAAACTAGGAAAGAGTATTCAAGTTCTGATTTGGATAGGAATTCAGAAAATAATAAATGTCACAGATAAAGAATGAAGGAGGCAAATTGAAAAGAAATTACATAAGATAAGGGGAAAAAAAAAGACTGAATCCAATTCCTTCTTTTTTTTTGTTTTAATGAAAAGATACCTTGGGTGTATGGAAAATATTATTTAGAAAGTTAGAACACATTGTTTAGTATGGAAAAGATGAAAAGAAGGGATTGAAAGTTCTTAAATTAAAAAAAAATCTAATTTTTATTAAGAGAAAAAATTACTGATAGGTTTCCAAGGTTCAAGGAAAAGAAAAACAAAAATCTATTTAATTAACAACAAATATGGCCAAGCATTGGGTCAGACTGCATATGAATGATATAGAACCTTTTTTTTTTTTTTTTTTAAGAGAAAGGTAAACAATTATCTATCTGGGTGGTTAGGGTATTATTGACCCTGTCTGACAAAATTTATTTGCTTGACTTCTTCACAGTCTCTGATTCTCCAATTGTATTTCCTTGCCAGAGAAAGAACTTATGGAAGAAAGGAAAAAATGAGGACAGTAGTAGTGGGAAGGCTAATAGAGAGTCTAAATGCTGACCAGATATCTCAGGATAAATGTTTAATTCTACAGATGAAATGAAGTTTCCAGGCAGGGAACTTGCTTGCCTTCTTTCTCTATAATAGTTTCCCAAGTGACTCTGAAAAATTAATGGCAAAAGGCTTGCTTGAGACTGCAGTTTGCCTTTACAAGTCTTGACTGCATGCACACAATGTCAAGAGAGTTAAATCTGTTTCACCAGCATTTTCTTCTCTTTTCTGCAAATCTGACAAATGCAGAGGACCCCACACCAGAGCAGGTAGATGAACCTGAAAGAGGTTGTGGCCCCATGGAGAGAGGAGCTCTCGCTGGACCAGTCTGTTCCTGAAGGAATGCACCTTATGGAAAGGACCCACACTGGAGCTGCTCATGAAAAGCTGCAGCTTGTGGAAAGGATGCACATTGAAGAAGGTCCTGGAAGAGTGTCTGGAGTGGTGGAAGAGTATGAGAAGGAAGGAGCGGCAGATGTGATGAACTGACCACAGTTCCCATTTCCTGTCCTCCCACATCACCTTGTGGGAAGAGGCAGAGAAACTGGGAAGCTGAAGATGCAGGATTGTTTTAATTTCTCATTATCCTACTTTGAATGACAAAAAAGTTGATTTACCTGACTTTACACTCTTTTGCTATGAAAATAATGGGTGAATAATCTCATTGCCATTATCTTGATCCACATGACTTTAATTGTATTTTTCTCCTCTTATGTAGAGATAAGAGTGTCTTGGTGGACACTTGGTGTCCAGCTAAGGTCAATCCACATGCACAGAAGTCCCCTCAAATATAAAGAATTCTCCTTCCAACAGGGATGCTAGAACTTAACTGATAAACTCCCCAACCCTTTGTAGAACTCAGATACAAATCTTGTATCACTGATTAGTTGATTTGAGTCACAGCAACAGGGACTAAAAGTTTAGTATTTCTGGAGAGTATCATACAGATGTAGAAGTTTTCAAATGAAAGTCTGCCAGTTTTGAAGCCTGCAAGTATATTTTACCAAGCTTTTAAAAATTAAATTCACTGTTAGACCGATGGTAACGAAATGCTTCTATTATTTCTACAAAGTTGTCTCTGCTTGGAAACTTGAGACAGTTTGGGGTTGTGTAGTGATCTGTTTTGAAATTCTGAAAAGATGGGGCTGCATTCATTCCCAAATGGGTTGTCAGAAAGGCTTCAAACAAAGTTTTACGTTGTGCTGAGGCAACAGTAATCTCAGCCTTACTGTATTTCTTTGACTAATGTGGCTCCCAAAGAGATCTCAAGGTCCAGAAAAGACATAAAAATAATTGGTGGGTTGTAAGGAAAAACCATATTCCTTCACACTGCACCTCCAGAGAAAGAGTGTTGTAGGCAAAGTTTAGTAGTGAGCTTGAAGTTATTTGTGTTTCATCTGAATTGAGTAGGAAAAGACCTGTTAGCATAAAAGAATATGTGTCTGATAATCATAGGGCCAGTTTGAAGGGTCTTTTATCTGGGTCTGTGGATTCCCATATCTGTATGCTGTTGAGGAGACAGTTAGAATTTTGATTATGGAATAAAGCACCTCCAGAAAGTGCCATATGCAAATGCTGGAGAGCATGGGTCAAAGTTTTATGCTTCCTGGGACTGCCTAGCATATTAACAGGTCTAGAGAAAAAATGACTGTAGTTAAAAATTAATAGCACACTGACAAGTATGATTTAAACCTATCCAAATCTAAATCAGTCAGCCCCAGTAAAATCTTCAAATCCTTAAGAGGTAACCCATAGCCAGTGGTGTCAAACAGGGCTGTGAAGATTGAGAAATTAATCTGCATTTCTCTCACATAGCAGTTTTGTCCTTGTGTGAAAAGTAAGTGATAGATTTTGTTGCCCTTGTGTCTTTTATTTAACCTCCATTAGCACTGCATGTAGTAAAATGCTACTGTGTTAAATAAACATCACTTCTTTGAAAAACAAATTAGATTGCAAATAATATGTTAAGAGCTGACTGAATTCTTCCTCCCAATTAAGTTGAGATACATCTCCTTTTTCCTCTGTCAAGCAATTGTTGCTTGGAACTTCCTTACATTCATCAGAAAGTTGGATAAATTATTTTCAGATACTGAACCAACTGTAAATTGATTGCTTCCTGGAACTGGTATTTATGGTATAGCTGGGTTGTCTAAATACCATGGCACGGCTTCTGCTTACTAAGTAGGTGACAGAAACTTCCATAACTGGAAACTAGTAAAGGAATTATAGTTATTTACGCAGAAAATGTTTGGAGATTTTGAAAATGTTTCCCCTCCTCAGCTGCTGTCCATATGTTAAGCAATCATCTGACCTTAGCAATACAACAAACTAATCTTGATCCAATTATTAATGAAAGTCCTTTCTGAGAATCCTCAGCCACCTCTGTATATGAAAAACCATTGATGGCACTGTGCAATACAAAGATTGCAGTGATAAATCAGGCCGTGGAATGAATGGCAACATCCATATCTGGCTCTAGATCCAAAATGTCATCTATTTTGTTATTTTCTTTATGGTAGCACATCTTATGTGTTAAGTGCTTTGCTTTCAGGAAGGACAGATGAAGATTCTATTTAAAGGAGTTCAAGTTGAGGACAGGCTAGTAGTAAAAAGATTTAAGGCAACAGTACATGATTCACACAAATATCAGCTGGGCACTATGCTGGAAAAGTACTGCATCTTTTTTTTAAACAGAAGTTTAAATGTAGAGTGGAAAGAGTTGCTTGCTGGTAACTGCAAACCACTTTAGTTGCTTTAGCAGTTTATGTCACTGGCTGATTTTTTGTCATTTTAACCTGTAATCACAGCCTGTCCCCAATTATTGAGTTGCTATTCAATAATTGCAAACTGAGAATCACTGGCTTCTGTCTGAGCTTCAGACAAGTGTATTTTAATTCTACTCTGACTTGGACATATCTTCCAGCTACATCTAGACTCACATTAGCGATCTGTTCAGAGCAGTAGCACAGTTTTGAGGTATCTCAGCTACCTCCATTTTCTCTCCTTTGATTTGGTTTACAAAGTGATTTTGATACATAAGAAACAGCCTTCTGCCAGAAGGCACTAAATGAGAAATTCCTCTCCATGTGAGTGATTAAAGTTTACTGTCCCCTAATGGAGAACAGAGGGTAAGAAATAATGTTCAATGATTGAGACAGCTTTGAAATATCCAGGGGGGATGCTTGGATCAAGGGACCAGAGTAAATTTATCTAAAGTACACCCTTGAATCACTCTAAATTACTTCCTAACATGAGCATATCCTTTCTGTGTCTAATATGGCTTCAGCTAGCTTCATTGCTCTTGTTTACCTAATGCATAAATTAAATTAATAGTGTTTAACAAAGATGGAAAGATAGAGAAGATATTCAATTTACTGATATAAAGTGCATTGAGAACTTTGGACATTAGCCCTGTGAAATGGCAAATCATTACCACGTGAAACAAATGCCTTATTCTCTTGAAATCTAATGAGGTAAATAACATAACTGTTTTAACATTAAGCATTCAAAAGCACTTAGTATTGCTTAATAAAGAAAGCAATAAGAAGGAAAGAAGGAGCACAAGTAGAACCACTGCAATGCCTATGGCAATTCCAGGGTTAGGCGAAGTGCTAGTATGCAAAGAAATCTCATTATAAATAGAAATACTATTTACATTTTTTCTGTTTCTTTTGTTCAGTGCTATATTTGAAAAGAAGATAATCTATCAGTATTAGATATCTAATTTAGAAATTTAATTTAAATTGGTTTCTCTCTCCTTTTCAGTTCACCCATTTTTTAATGGATTTTATAATAGCATAATCATATATGAAAAAAGAGCAAAAATAGGTAATTATATGCACAATTATTTTTAAAATATAGTAACAATAGCAAGGATGAGCTGAAAAGGGCTCGTACACTATTGTAATGTCAAGGCATAGGACACACATTAGGAACAGTCAGAGGATTGATATAGCCAACAAAAGATACCTCTTTAACATTCTAGATATTAAAGACAGACAGACAGATAGGTAGGAAGGTAGATAGATAGCTAAATATGGTGAGTATGTACGTATAGATATACACGGTTACCAAAGGAACTGCAGTGCAGGCTGGCTTCTTCTCCCTTCCCTAAAATACAGAGCAAGGCATCAGCGTGTGTTACAGATCTTCCCCTCCAGCCGCTGCAGACACACACAAGAGGCACTGAACTGGCAGCCTTCCTGTTCCAGAACAGAAGGAACTGCTTTATCTTGACCTGAAGAACCAATACATATGCTGCTGCCAAAAAAAAAAAAAAAAAAAAAAAAAGGAAATTGCCTAAGTGTGTCACATTTATCACATCTGTACTCACCTGATCCTGGTGATCTCATCAGGGCTCAGAAGCCCCAGAGATGAGACTTTATTTGGCGTTTCTGTTTTTATAACCCATGAAAATTCTTATAATTTTCCACCAACTGGATAAAACTCACGTGCAGTGTTTTAAATGTACATTCAGCCTTTAGATATTCTAGGGAATTAGAGGAGAGACCGAAAAAGAGCTATCTAAATCATTAGTCCACTGGAAACCTAAAGATGGGAACTGGCTTTTAGCCAGACCCTTGCATTCTTTATTTTTATACTGTCATCTGACTTCCTATACAGGATACTTACTTACTCTAACATCCATCTCTACCACATGCAGAAAGATACTGAATTTTAATGGCTGACAAGAGTTTTCTTTTTCAGTTCTTTTACCCCTCGGCCCAAAGAAATGCGCTAAATTAGAAAAGTCATGATATTTTGTAGTCAGACAGCAAACTGTATTTGTCATCTGAGGTTTAAAACAAAGCAAAAATTTAAATAGCACATTGATTCCTGAAGATGTTCAACTTATAAATTGTTATTGTATAATTTCAAAACCAACAATTTAAAAATTCTCAAAACTTAATTTCAAAGCCATGAATTTCACTTTGCTGTTAAACTGTAATAAGACTGGATTTACTGTAGGTCATTTTTTTCCCCAAATCATGTCTTTTTTCCAGTCAGTACATTGCCTTACAAGAGAATAAAAATAACATTTTTCAACAAGTTAGTACTTATTGAAGGCTACTTGGAAAAGTAAATTCTTCTAGATTGGCACAAAAGCTTACAGAGTTAAAATCAAAAGTTTTTTCCTTACAGTATTTTCCCCGGTAGTTTTAGTGGCAAAAGGATCCATTTAATCCTGTAAAGGGCTTGTGTAGTTGATCCAAATAAGCTACTCACAATATCCTAAGGGAGAACACTAATTAAATCGTGATGTAAATATGTTGTTTCAACAAACATGAACAGAATAAGACATCTACCACCCACATAAAATTCTAAATAGAATTTTGCATATTCTCCCTTTCCCTCTGATCAGACAATATTTAAGTATTTTAGTTGCTCAAGGTCTTTCCAAGTTCTTAGTGAGATTTGTTTTACTAGTTATTTTACTAGTTCTCGGGTTTGATTGCGCATATCTATCGGTGTCCCTTTTTGTTTCCTTTTGTCCCTTTTTTCTCCTTTCCCTATCCCTTCGGAGGGTGTTTGGATTCCCATTTGCTGTGTACATAGCATCTTAACTGTAATATACATAAAATATATTTTTTATATAACTAGCTTGGTTTTCGGGTTCTTCAATTTGCATAGTTTTTTTTCCTTTGCCCTGGGGGAAGTAGAAAGGGGGGAAGAGAGGGGTTGCTACTGGGGGATTGGGCATTTGGCAGGGAACCAAGTCCAAACCATCACAACTAGACTCCTTGTTAGAAGTGTAGCTGAATTTTCTGAAGGTATGAACCGGCTGCTTTCAGATCAGTGTTTTCCCACTATAATCTTCGGCATATATGGTTGTTTCCATAGAGGTGTTATGGTCTTCTAACTCCTTTTGCTTTCAACCCTTGATACTTCAATCTGTGAAAGAAAAGTAGTTGTCACTTTTGGCATTGTCTCCCAGGACTGAGAAAGGAGAAGAGGAGGTGTGGTGAGAACTAGTCATCATTTGGAGCTGATAGAAGGAATATGTTTACAGGAAGAAGGGAGTGCCTGAAGTGGGTACAGGGAATGTGTCCTTGGCAGGCCTAGGGAAGGGTTAAATGGGGTACAGGAGAGACATATTGGTGAATTCACTGAAATTTGAGAAGAGGGAAATTTCACAGCGAATTGAGTGATATGAATATCTTCTTGCCTTCTCCCTTTGGGATAATTAACTAGAGTTTAACTCACTCATTCAAATTCCTACGCACACGGTCATCAGAGTGAGTTCATAACGAGGGGAAGATGAAACTTCATAGTATCTTTTAGGAACAACCCAAAAGTCTTCCCTCAAAGGCAAAGCAAACTGGAAAAACTTGTTATTTTGGAGCTTTTGGAGCTGGCAGTGCAGCAAGAGAGTACAAGGACCATTAGTAAGCACATCAAGGCAAGAGCTGCAATAATGGCATTTATACTCAAGACATCTGGTTCTGTCAGTTAGCCAAATTTTCTACATTCTTGTAGAAAACAGAAAAAAAAAATCTTAGTGACTCCAGAACTGACCTTTATTCATTCGTTTCCCAGACATTTACTTACCAAGATTGTCCATATTTTAGAAGTTGCTTTAAGGACACCAGTTTATCTTTTGTTCTGTAAAAAGCTGTACTCCATCAAGTAAGTTTCCTTCTGCACGCTGCTCTTGGTCTCAAGAAACTGAGGAACTCCTTATTTTCTGAATGAGATGAGAGAGAGAGGAGAGAAGAGTAAAAGCAACAAGGAGGAGCAAGACAAAAGAAAAGAGTAAAGGAAAGTATAATAATCATTAAGTACCTCTATACAGACATACTTGCCCTGGTGTTACAGAGCTTCCCTTACTGTCCCACTCTCAAAGACCACACCACATGGAAAAGAAAGCAAAATTTATTGACATATCACTTCCCAAAGTACACAGCAAAGTCATATAACAATTCACAACATATTAATAGTTAATTTCAAAGGAAATATCTGATTATAGAGAAAAGACTATTCTTATGGCCCAGTTCACCTCAGTTTACAAAGAGGGATGTGGAGATATTGATGTGTTTGGAATATTTGGAAATATATTCATTTAGTTCACAGCACTAATACAGAGAAGCAAAAAACCAAACCTGAACTATAAGCAGCTTTCTCTCCTTTGCCCATTCCATTACAAGGCTCATAAGTTGCCTAAGCTTTCACTGGCAACCAGGTGTGACCTAAGAACTTCAATACGTTTCTAATGATCTTTTTGCTTGACTTGAGTATTAAAGAATTATGAGCTGAAATTTTCCTTATTATGTGCAATTAAGACATTTTCAAGGATAAAAGTGCTTCTGGTTCTTTATCCTGAGTTTTTTTCCATGGGTTTGCATTAGCATGTCATCTTACATAGCACACTCAAAAATTTATTACCTGACTTAATGACCTTTATTCTTATGGATATCTCTTAACCTATCTTGAAGCATTCTAGAAAGAATATGGAAATTATGTATCATACAAATAGGATTACAAACATATTTCAACTGTATTCCTTGTTTTGTTTAATTTGAACTGTCTTCTAGGGGATTGTCATATTTATTTCTAATTTGTAAAATAAAAAAAAAGAAGTAGTACTACAATACCTGTGGTAATCAAATAATTTACATTAAATCTATTCTGCATGAAGATTCACATAGATCGTGTTTTGAACTTTTCTTACATATGAGGAAATATTCAGGAAAAATGAATATCATTAAGATTCTGGAAATTTGATCTGAACTTCTAACATTGCAGTCAATCTACTTGGCGGTATGATGGGAGACACTTTAAATTTCTGTGTCAACTTCCCCTTCCATGTGTTTTGTGTCTCATATGCTTATTCTGTAATTTTCCTGAAAGGGATATTGTCTATCACTGAGTAGAAAGAAAATATCTCCTACAATGAAGTCTAGTTGTACCTGTGAATGCAAGATTTTTCAATGGTAAAAAAGTAGCAACAACAGTAATGTGACTCCAAGTATTCGGAAGATTTCCACTCTTTTCAAAATAGTAAACAAAAATGTGTGTATATTAAGGATTTTTTTTTTCTGTTTTTCTCATCACTCTTCTTCATGAACTTGAACATATTTTCTGGTGTTATTTAGAGGGCAAGCAATATGGTATAAAAACCACATAGAAGTGTGTATGTAACTATGTATATGTATATATTTATTAAAATTCACTTTGGAAACTTTTTTGCTTGCAACTCCACAGTCAAATATATATTAAACAAACTGCAACTCTATTCCAGAGTTGCAGATTTTCTTGCTGTTAGGTCCAGCATTCCTGGCTTTCTCTTTACTTCTTGTTGAGTTAGTTAAAGACTTTTTTCAATCTATTTAAGAACAGTTCCAGTGCTATCATTTCCTGGATCTTCATACTCTTATGGCAAAATAGCAGGAGCCATTAGTCCTCTGATTGTCCTTGTAACTTACAAATTGCAAGAAGTACATGTAAGTTGTCTGAGGGATACACTTGAAATTTTCTTCAATTTATAACTTAAATGTCTAGAAACGATTAAAAGCTCTTTTACTTTTCTCTAGATGAATATAATGCTCTGGATTCATAGTGTGTATCTGTTTAAAGTTTGATTTGACTTACATGAGCTTATTCTTTGTTTATTTTTCTGAGACAGCAATCCCGTGGCAGAACATGGTGGTGGAATTTCAGAGTTCTGAGCAGTTAGTTTGAGAAGTCCATGGAGTTCTGCTAAATCCTATAAGGCTTGAAAAAAAGGAAATAGAGTGTCCATGTTTAAAAAGGGAATAAAGAAGAACTATAGAAATGGAGATAGGTCAATTAGTGTCATTAATCTTCTTGAAAAATACTGCAAAAGGATAATCAGACAATTTGTTGGTACCTAGACAAGCAAATGGTGAATAGCTATCACTGTGATTTGTATCAAATCAATGTAGTTTCTTTTTTATAGCAGGGTAGCAGATTTTATGGGAAGAGAAGAAACAGTCAGGCTACTGTTTTCATATGATCCCATTGCCATTTAGCTTCACGTTTTGGACTGTTTTTATTTGTTTTCTCTCATTCAACATTCTTAGAATTTTGCTATGGAAACATCATTTACATAATATTAATGTAGCAGAGGTGCAAAGGTGTTTGAAAGCTGAATACAGAGAACAGTTTTCAATAGTTCATATACAGAACACAAGGTTATACCAAGTTAGTCCCTGCCAAGACATATCTTGTGTGGTACTCATCAGTATTTTTATGAATAAACATTAGATTAAAGAGTAGACGTATTAAATCTGGCAGTAACTGAGGTCAAAGGGATTGTAACTATGTTGGGATATGCAAATAAAGCCCCAAATTATCTTAATGCAGGAGAGAGATAACTCTCAGAAGAAAATACACCATTTGGTAGGAACAAGTGCAAGATGCCATTTCAAATGAGAATAATCTAACATATGAATAGAGGATGGGAGAACTGACTGAGATAACACTACAAAAATGGATTTGGGGACTAGGGGATAAACCCCTGAAATTTATTTAAAATTTATAAAGAAATCAAATTTTATCCTGTGGATATAAAAGCAAATTTTATCCTGTGGATATAAGTGCTAGCCCTCGTTCTTAGGGGCAACTTCAACCTGCCAGATATCTTCTGGGAGCTCAACACGATAGAGAAGAGGCAGCTTAAGAGATTCCTGGAGTGTATAGAGGATAATTTCCTGCTCCAGCTGGTAAATGAACTTACTAGGGGTGGGGCCACACTAGACCTGTTGTTTACAAACAGAGAGGGGCTGGTGGGAGATGTAGTGGTCAGAGGCCATCTGGGCCACAGTGACCATGAAATAATAGAGTTTGCAATACTCAGAGATACAAGGAAGGTGGCCAATAAAACCTACACACTGGACTTCCGGAGGGTAGATTTTGGCCTGTTCAGAAGACTGGTCCAGAGCATACCCTGGGAAAAAACCCTTGGAAACAAGGGGGTTCAGGAGGGATGGATGTGCTTCAAGCAGGAAGTCCCGAGTGCACAGGAACAGGCTGTACCGGTGTGCCAAAAGGCAAGTTGGCGAGGTAGACGACCAGCTTGGTTGAACAGGGAGATTCTGAAGGAAATCATGGATAAAAAGAGAGCTTACAGACTATGGAAAATAGGGCTGGCTACTCAGGATGAGTTTAGGAGTATAGCTAGGCCATGCAGAAAGAAAATTAGAGAGACAAAAGCGCAATTTGAAGTCAATTTGGCTACTACTGTTAAGGATAACAAAAAGCGCTTCTATAAATACATTAATAACAAAAAGAGGGGCAGGGAAAACCTCCATTCCTTGTTGGACTTGGGGGGGAACGTAGTTAACAGGGATGAGGAGAAGGCTAAGGTACTTAACACCTACTTTGCCTCAGTATTCACCAGTAGGACAGGAGTCCAAACAGCCCCCTGCATTCCAGGAGGAAATAGTGACTTACTGAGCCATCTGGATCCACACAAGTCCTTGAGACCAGATGGGATCCATTCTAGTGTGATGAGGGAGCTGGCAGAAGAGCTTGCCAAGCCCCTCTCCATCATTTAACAACAGTCCTGGCTCTCTGGGGAGGTCCCAGACGATTGGAAGTTGGCAAATGTCACACCAATCTACAAAAAGGGCTGCAAGGAGGACCCAGGAAACTCCAGGCGTGTCAGCCCGACCTCAGTGTCTGGCAAGGTTATGGAGCAGATCATCCTGAGTGCAATCACACAGCACCTACAGGATGGACAAGGGATCAGACCCAGCCAGTACGGGTATAGGAGGGGCAGGTCCTGTTTGACCAACTTGATCTCCTTTTATGATCAAGTGACCTGCCTGATGTATGAGGGAAAGGCTGTGGATGTGGTCTATCTGGACTTCAGCAAAGCCTTTGACACTGTCTCCCATAATATATTCCTGGAAAAGGTGGCAGCCCATGGCTTGGACAGGGGCACTCTGTGCTGGGTCAGGAACTGGCTCGAGGGCCGGGCCCAGAGAGTGCTGGTGAACGGGGCTGCATCCAGTTGGTGGCCGGTCACCAGTGGTGTTCCCCAGGGATCAGTGCTGGACCCAGTCCTGTTTAACATCTTTATCGATGATTTAGATGAGGGGATTGAGTCCATCATCAGCAAATTTGCAGATGACACCAAGTTGGGAGGGAGTGTCGACCTGCCGGAAGGCAGGAGGGCTCTGAAGAGGGGTCTGGATAGACTGGAGAGATGGGCTGATTCCAGTGGGATGAAGTTCAACAAGGCCAAGTGCCGGGTCCTGCACTTTGGCCACAACAACCCCCTGCAGCGCTACAGGCTGGGCACAGAGTGGCTGGAGAGCAGCCAGACAGAAAGAGACCTGGGGGTGCTGATTGACAGGAGGTTGAACATGGGCCAGCAGTGTGTCCAGGTGGCCAAGAAGGCCAATGACATCCTGGCCTGCATCAAGAACAGTGTGGCCAGCAGGAGCAGGGAAGTGATCCTTCCCCCTGTAATCAGCACAGGGGAGACCACACCTTGAGTATTGTGTTCAGCTCTGGGCCCCTCAGTTCAGGAAAGACATTGAGGTGCTGAAGAGGGTCCAGAGAAGAGCAACGAGGCTGGTGAAGGGACTTGAGCACAAGTCCTATGAGGAGAGGCTGAGGGAGCTGGGGTTGTTTAGTCTGGAGAAGAGAAGGCTCAGGGGTGACCTCATCACTCTCTACAACTCCCTGAGAGGAGGTTGTAGCCAGGTGGGGGTTGGTCTCTTCTCCCAGGCAATCAGCAATAGGACAAGAGGGCATGGGCTTAAGCTCTATCAAGGGAGGTTTGGATATTAGAAGGAAGTTCTTTACAGAGAGGGTAATCAGGCATTGGAATGGTCTGCCCAGAGAGGTGGTGGATTCACTGTCCCTGGAGGTTTTTAAGATGAGGCTGGATGTGGCAATGAGTGCCATGATCTAGTAATCACAGTGGGGTTGGATCAAGGGTTGGACTTGATGATCTCGGAGGTCTCTTCCAACCCAGTTAATTCTACGATTCTATGAATCTATGGTAAGTAGCATCTCCAGAACTCCTGAATAATCTTTTCACTTTTTGCAGCAGAGTGGAGAATTTCAACAGTTTCTCTGAATGGCACCATGTTTCTGTGGCTGCAGATAATAGAGTTCATTAGAAGTCTTAAGAGTAATTTTTCTGGTCAAGTTAGACATTTGATGTATTCCTCAATGTTGTTATAAAAGCTTTCATGATCTTATTTTAGTTACCACAATTTTTTACTTACTCCTATTTTTTTTTCTTATGGCAAGGTGATTCTTTAGTAGATTTTACTTTTTTGTCTTAGAGTCAGGACTCAAATGAACTTGTTTTTTAGTGTCTTGTTCTCTCTTTTGTTCTCTTGATGTGAATAAGTAGATGGGGAAATGTATGTTATCAAAAAAGAAGCTCCTGTTAAAAGCAGAAGTTCACATACAGATTTGTCCCCCCAAAAAATGAATAATTAAAACTTACAAACTGCTTTAACTGTGAACTTTAAATTCATGTTGTGAGGAAACTCTGCTTGCATACCCACAAGATTATTTTTCCATGATATACAAATACCAGTGTATGCTTCTTTTGGGTCTGAGGAAATCAAGGTAACTTGATGGTTTTTTAACGCTGCAATCAAAAATACATAAGAAAATTTATTGTATGTTCCCAGACGATATAATGAGGCACACTCTTCTATCACCTCTTAAGCCTTTGAATCTTTTAATGGCTAAACAGATGGAGTAGTTTACTCTCTGAGGAGTCATGTAACACTTTCAAGACTGGCTTTGAGTTTTTCCACATGTATATACATATATATCCGTGCAACCTCTTTGTACTTGTACAAGCACTTCACTATCTCTCTCAAGAGAGTCCCATTAAATCCCTCTCTGGATTAAATCAGATTCAAACCCACTATTTTTAATGCATATATAACCTTCATAACAGATTTATTTCCTTTCTGAACTAATTGGATATTGATGTCAAGAATGACATCTATCTTTTCACTTATCATTTCAAACCCAACTTCTCTATCATGGAACTATTCTATAAGCTAGACCTAAGAAGATGAACAGTCTTTTGATAAAAAAATCATATTCATAGATGATACTTTTGCAGTGGAGAAAGCAGTGGAAGTATAAATAAAAAATGTTATGGTTTGTGACTATGTTTATTTTGATTATCAAGCAGTACCAAGGTTTACTTTCTGACCTTAAAGCCAAATGGCGAAATTACAGCACATTCATTTTACTAATCTGTCTTAGCCTCTAAAATAGGGTGGCTACATGGAAAGTGCTTAATGAGAATGATTCCTGGCTGAGGCTGCCTTCTGAAATACACATGTTATTTGAAAGTGCTTGTTGGCCTGAGTTAAAATAGTTCCAGTATTTATCCTCTATAGATTATTGAGTTCCAGCTCAAGACCTGTCCTTTAACACTGATTTGCTCTTCTAAGAAACTGAGGTGGATGGAAATTTGGTTAGCTGGCAGGATATAGAACTAGAAATAATTCGCCTTTGACACTGAAAAAGATACTTGGGTTTTGTTAAATTTTTTAGTTAATGAATTCATCTGACATGTTGATTTCCCGGTTTGGAATGTGTTTATCTTAAAACGACATGTGCAGGCTAGGCTGTTTTCACACCACAGATTTTGTTAAGATATTATAAGATCCCTTAAATAGAATTAGCTACCCCAACACTTTGGGGATGGTATGACCATACAGAGATTTAAATGAATATGTAAATTGTAGAATTTGAATTGAATTATAGAAGGACATTTTGAACACTCATTCCTTGTCACTTTGCCCAA
The DNA here is from genome assembly GCF_003031625.1 of Empidonax traillii. NCBI lineage: Eukaryota > Metazoa > Chordata > Aves > Passeriformes > Tyrannidae > Empidonax > Empidonax traillii. Next base: position 529,838 of record NW_020955526.1, read on the forward strand.
GATATATCTTTAGCATCTGCTGCTCATTTGCTCTGCCAGGCCAAGGACTTTGTGGATATGAAAAGAGTAATAAAGTGCTTCCTTTGTATTACTGTCATTATGGACTTCTACTGTTAAGAATACCTAATTTTTGGTGACAACTTTACTATGGTAATTAAAATTAACTAAACAAATTAAAAGGTGGTGCTCAGCCTGAATATAATCCTCATGTAATTTGAGATATTCAGCATCACTGTGTTCTGTCCTTCTTCCGAAAATACACTGAATTCCCAAATGTTACCCTAGTTTCCGTACTGCTGTTATTTGCTGATGCTAGATTTCAGACGTAAGAATTTTCTGAAACCTTCAAAGTATACCTGAGTTACGTTTAAAGTTATAATATTTTACCTTCAATGACTTTTTGACATAGCTAATATGCTTGAGGTAAAGGACGAAATATAAGGAAATCTTTTTATTGATATTTAATTGAAATATTCCTCCAGGAATTTATGTTGATGAAAGGCCAGCCAAGTTCTGCATTCTGTTTCTGTAGCAAATTCTATATCTATATAGTTAAGCTTGTACTTGCCATGCTCTCAAAACTGGTTTTTTTCCTCAAGCTTGAAGATACTGCTTCTAGTCCCTGGAAGATGAAAAAGCAGAGGGTTTATTTTTCTTTTAATTTCTTTTTTTTTTTTTTTAATGAAATTATTATCATGGTCCCTTTTTGAGTAGTATCTCTCTGACTGCTGAAATTTATTGTGAACGTTCAGTAGGAACAAAAATAACTAGATTTGTGCCATTGTTCCTTGTTGTCCTATCTATATCAAACATATTGGGTTTATATTGCTTTTCAATGAAAATCCAGATTTACAAGTGGGTCCAACCTACGACTAAAGTGTTGTAAGAATTGAGGAGTCACAAATAAATGCTGAACGTGGTATAAATAGTCTGTATTAGTTGTGTTCAGATCACTGAAACTGACACTGTCCTCTGCCACCACAGCAGCAAGCATTGTGCTCACTGGGGTTTCCTTTGTCAAAGAAATCCCATTTTGTTCTTTGAAAATACAGTTTAGGTTGACACATTTCTTATTAAGCATGAAGCATTTCCCTAGCAGAAGTAAAGGTCTGAGTGATTTCTGGTTGTTGGGATTTTTTTGGTTAATTTTGGTTGGTTGGGAGTTTTTCAGAGTAATTTGTTTGTTTGTTTTGGTTGGTTGGTTCTTTTGTTGGTTTTGGTGGTTTGTTTTTTTGTTTGTTTTGTTTTCCTGACAAAAATAACTGAAGGTTTTTGAGCCTAGCCAACCATAGCAAAATAGTTTGCGTTTTTCTGGTTACTTCACACATATAAAGTAAAACTGAATGTGTTGTATATTTGAAGTTATATTTTTCTTCTGTTTCTTTCTGCAGTATGCATGTATTGCTATTGAGCTTCATTTTACACCTTCAGAGTAGAGAAATATGATTACTTTTGTCTTTGTTATTGGAGTATATCATTACATCAAACAAAAATCTTCCCAACAACCCAGTCAAGTACCTTTGCACTCTACCTGCCTGAACAGAGGTTCACTACTTGAAGCTGTTACTATTGTCACAGACATGTGCTCATTCCCTGAAGTATTACCACTGCTTATCTACACATCATATTGGAGTTTCTAGAGCCCTTTTTAAAAAATATTGTTTCCTTTTAAAAGGAGAATACAAATGCATCATTCTAATATTTGTGATCCATCAACTGGTGAAGTCAAATGGAGAAAGAAACACGATTCTGGTCCACATGTCCAACCCTATGTTATTCATTTTTTTCTTTAGAAAATCCTCCCCCCCAAAAGAAAAAAAAATCAGAAATGTCTTGTTCTTCTTCTGGAGGTTTAGACTGTGTTTAGTGTCTGAGGGGAGAGGTTCAATGATCCAGAACAACTGTTGTTTTTGAAACTACCCTGAGAATGCCTGGCTAAGCTCAGATTTCCCAGTTCCTGGGCAAGTGTTCCAGACATCCGCCTAATGCTTGGAGAGCATATGGCAGCACCACCAAGAGCAGCAGCTTTTGAGAAAACAGTACTCTTGCTCTTTCTGCATAATAAAGGCAAGAAACTGCCTTATATAGCTTCAGGGCTTGAATCATCCTTTACAAACACATATGGGGGTGAAATTTCACTTCTGGACACCTTTAGAAATTAGGCACCTAGTCTAAGGAGGTCATCAACCTTCTCTTCCTAGTGAACAGTAAGAGTTAAATGCCATCTGAACTCAGCCCATTCCATCTTAAAATAGATGGAACAAATGATCTACTATAAATTTTTATCTCTCCAAGATAAAGCCCAGACACTTTAATTTTAAAACCAGCCTTCAGACACCAAAAGTTAAGAAAGGTGAGTCTCACTTTTACAGGGATTGACTTAATAACTTGAATATGTACTTAGGGTACTGTTAGGCTGAGGTGATATAAAATTAAATCTTTTTAATGGTTTGCATAATATAAAAGTTTTTTTCCTTAAGTTTCCCTCTTTCTTATGAAGTCAGGGTATTGTAAATGTACAGTCTAGAGCTGCTGAAGTGTGTGATTATTGGAGGCTACAGAAGACTCATGAGACTACTGCTGTGTACTCAATATTTTTCATTTTAATTGGTGATCAAGGAAAATTGGATTTCCTGAATAGGAATGATTTGTTGTTTTCATTGTGGCTTACTGAATAGGTATATAATTGTCAGCATTAGATTTGTGTTCTGTCTCTAGAACAAATGGGTCTGCTAGGATTTTAATTCTTTCTGTTGAACTTGTGGGTTTTATTGTATACTAGTCCTACAACAAGTTTTAATTCTGATCTGACTCCAAATCCATTGCATTAACTAAAGACTCCAGATTTTTGAGCTTTAAAAAACTTGTGATTTTAATTTTCAAGGTTGCATCATCAGCATTTCTAAACAGTTACATGCTAGCTGATATGGAATCATCTCCAAGAGCACTTCATCTTCTATATCATCAGACTGTTTTATAAGCCTCACATCACAAAGCAATGCTGTGTGCTTTTCAAACCGTCAGCACTTGCTGTGATTGAGAAGTGGATGATGTTGTAATCTCTGTCAGAGTCAATGGGCAGCTGAAGTTGTTTTTTGAACTCTGAATACCCTTTTGATGTTAGTTTCTTAAGTGAAAACTTAGAAAAGGCAATTGCTATTGTAAGCATCTTTTTGACTCATGTAATCTGTTTTTATTGGTATATGTTGGTTGGAAGGTTTGTACTCTGGATTTAAGTGCAATCAGTTTTTCCTTCAAAAGCATCTGCTTTTTGTTCTGTATTGAACTCAGTGCTCAACAAAGAAAAGCATTAACATGTCCATATTACTGTAAAAGCTCTATTTCTAAATATACTTCAGCAGCAGTTCCAGTCCTAGCATTTCACATGTAAGGACAACTGACTGACATTCCTTTTCTGATGAAGAATGTATCAAGTGATGAGAAACACACAAAGCCGCATGCTTTGCCAAATTTTACCTGATAATAGTTCATAATTTTTATTTTTTTTAAACACCCTTTGTATTTCTTTATCTGTTCAGAAGAATTTTGCATGATGATCACATGCAATCATGACCATCAGTGACCCATTTTCTTATGAAAATGGAGGAAATTTTATATTCATTCTTTTTGTTGATTTTTTTAATAATTCATCTAGAAGCTGTGGTAGGAGGGGCTAAAATAATTTATCAAGTGAAATTAAACTTTATAGTAAGATATTTAAGCCTATATATATATAAAAGAATGAACATTTAAGCTCCTGTTGCCGTTAACAGAGAAATAGTTGATGTAGCCCTTGGAATCTAGAAAGCTGACTTCAGCTAGATACATCTACATGAGTAAATTAAACAGACACAAGGTGGTGGCTCAGGTATTGGATGTTAATCATTCACAGTATTAAATTGTCCTTGGTCTAGGTTTAGCTTATTCCAGACAGTTGTCACCTGAATAATTCCCAGACATGCTTTGAAACACAGCCTAGATGAGAGATTGTTCACAAAAGGTAGATATTTATGCAAGGACAACTGATTCAAGACCTGCATGTTTTCTTTAGGGTGAGCTGAAAAGCTGTCCAGGTTCTATTATCTGTATTGTAGAAAGACTCTTAATAGCATGAGGCTACTGTGTTTGGCCAACTGAATATATTCTAGGAAGCTTAAAATTTTTTTCTTAGGCTTTTATGGAGTTTGGAATAGCTTTTCAAAGGTCTATATTCCTTTTCAGGAAAGGAATGTATATTTACATGTCAGTATGAAAACCATTTTGAGTTGTCTGTTTTGCCATGAGATGATATGTATTCTAGAACTACTCTTCCTGTGCAGCAAATACAAAAAAAATCTTTACAATTAATTTAGAAATAGAGGCCTATTCTGTAGATATTCAGTTATTAGTCCACCTAATGCCTATCAGTATAATGGCTTCTCTTTCCAGGAGTATAGACAGCATTACTGAATTATTTGTTTTGCCAGTGTACCACATCACTTTCAGTCATATTGATGTAGCCAGATATTGTTCATATATATGTAGATCTCCCACTTGCTTCGGGAGCTCAGTTGACCTACCACAGGTAATCATGACTATTTCTGATTACAAGGTCAATGATTGTTTGTAAGCCTTGCCATTTCCTTGCAGCTTCTTTTTTATATTTACCCACAGTTTTCCACTTGTGTGACAGCAGGTGGGTATTATGCTTGTGCCTCCTTCAATCCCTGGACATTTTCCAGCTTCTCTACTAACTGCAGTGGCTATGCTGCCAGCTGCTCTATCAGAGGTGTAATCATAAACTGGTTGTTATACTGTCTACTTGGGTTTGTCGTTTTTTGCGAATGTCAGTGTGGGATTGAGTTGGAAGTTTTCTGGCAGTTTCTGGCTCTTTTATACACACAGTGTTCCTGTCTCTTCTCATTTCTTCCTGTAAGCAAGGAAATGTGTCGGGTTGCACTAGGCTCCCTACAGCTGTTTGCAAGTCCTATGTAGTTTAAATTAAGCATGGGTTCTTCTGCTGTCTTATGGGGAAATGAGTCTCAAACATATGAGGCTTTGACTTCTTATTTTTACTCTCCTCAGCTAGCAGTTTCAAGAATTCCTTGTCTACCCTTTCCATGGAGAAAATTTCACTTGTAGTTCCCAGGATTCCTGGTCAGCTCATACAAAGCTAAAGTTTAATGAAGCTGAAAGCTAGATGAGGAGTATATTTATTTTAAAGATATCTTCCTTAAATTTTGGAAATTCGGAAATGTCCCATAAGGACTTTTCTGTCCGTGTTTTTCTGTCCATCCAGGTTTCTGGTCAGCATTTGAATGTTTAATGGAAACTAGTATTAGTGACATCCCTGTCTTTCTGTCTTTGTCTTTTTATCCCATTTGACTTTCTCACAAATGGATAAGATCAGGAAAAATCATCCTGCTATGCCCTCATCTTAGTCTTGAGGAGTCAATTCAAATCCTGTGCACCTTGTACACCCTCTGCATCTTTGCTTTAAAAACGAGTCCTTCCTCTTGCCGTGTTTTTCTCCCCACCTACCCATTTTATAGTGAGTAAAAATAGGCCTCTTTTAATCTCCTGTATTGAAATTGGTATCTCACACGTACTGAAATAATTCCCAGTGTTTGGAATATTTCATTTCATTCCTTATCACGTAATATTTTCACCTTTTTATGACTGACCATATTATTATCTTGAATGTATCATACATATACATATGTATAGATAAAGAAAGATACAGTATAAAGTTAAACTGATTTGTAACTGGAAACAGGCTAAGGTGGATATTGTGGGAATAACTGCAGCCCAGACTACTAATCCTGAGGATAAAATCTACTTTCCCAGTTCCATGTAATGTCCATTTTTATGTTTACTCCAAATTTTGTTCCTCTTTTGTTTTGATTTATCTGATTGTTTTTGTTGTTTTTTTTTTCCAGTGAGGAAATTTGAGTTTGTATTCTGAACTCCACTTGAAAGCAACTAAAGTTATGACAAAATCATAAATTTTAGGAAATGTCCTTGGAGGCAGTGGCTGATGCTGGCTGTATGTTGAAAAGAGCACCCCTGGAGAGATGTATGATAGACTAGGTGAGGGTGAGAATTCCCATTGTGTCTCATATCTGTTTCTTCAGGCACCACTTTCCTGTGAGAGGCTATAGGCTATGAATGCCCATTGCATTTCTGTTTCCCCGTATTTCAAAATTATGTTTTGGTTTTTAAGATTCAACCCTGTAAGCCGTACTTTTAGTTTGACCTTTTTCAGAGCCCACACCATGCCATCTTCTGCCTAATTAGCTATTTCTTCAGAGATATTTTGTGAACCTGTCTCATTTCTCAGTTTTAAACTCTAAGCCTGATTTGATGAGCTAATGATCCTATTAGTAGACTCAGCATGGTAGTGACATTTTCAGAAATAGTATATAGGAAAAGGTTGGGAAATAGGGTGTGTTTCTTACACATTACTCATATTCTTCGTGTTCCATCCCTCCAAAGAATCTGCATGGTGGCATTTTAAGGATAAATAGAATAAAAATATTTTATAACTGGGTGGCAACATTCTGCTGATTCTCAGTTTGCTTGGGTAAACTGCTCTTGGGGTCAGAATGTCTTGCTTCATTCCTAATTACCTCAGAAGTTTTGGGTGTTTTTGTTGTCTGCAACATTTTGCTGTGTTTGTTTTCATTTGAACTAAACTGTGAGTGGAAATATCCTTCCTATTTCCTATTATGCCAATTTTCTGTCCCAATTTTTATGCAAAAGTCAGGCTCTGACTGTAGCATCTAAGCTGTGGCTTCTTGGGCAGCTAAGGACTCAATTGGTATTCAGGAGTATGTTTCCAAATTTTAACTATTAGTTCTGCAATTAGAGTGAGACAGTTTCCCTGTGGAAGATATGAGTGGAAGCCAGAAGCTACAGGGAATGGAAAGATCTGGAGATATGTTTTGCTTCTTTGATAAAGGCTGTGATTTCAATCAGTGAAACTGGACAAAGTCATTCCAGTTCTGAGTAGCTGTGGGTGTATAGAGGGGGGCAAAATACTTACTGGGGTACAGCGTGTGAGCAGAGCTGACAGAGAAAGCATGATGTGACTTTCTCATGGTCAACAGATATGAAAATTGCAGCTGCATATTTCCTGTTTAAACATAGTCATGTACTACCTTCTGCTCTTATCTATCAGAAAACCTGGTAAGTAACAAACATCTCTATTAAGTCCTTACATTCCCAGTTTCATCTGAGCATGATTTTTCCTAATTAGTACCGTGATTGGAAGCAGTAGGAGGAGTACTGTTAGAGTTATAATCCACACAGATTTTCGCAAGAAAAAGAATATTAATATGAATATAAATTAGACCAAAGCACTGGTGAATTTGGAAAATGAATTAATTGTTCAGTATTTTCAAGTGCCTGGAAATCCTGCTTGAGTAAAGGACAGAACCTGCTTTCCATGTCTTTAATGTGATTGTGATCTATGCACAGTGTCAAAGCATCACAAAAAATTGGTTTTATGATTATATACTTTCAATTCCAAAGGATATTTTAAGTTTCTGGTATAACTGACTATCTTTATTAGTCTTGTATTGTAAATTCAATGGTCTTATTAAAAAAAAAATCCAATGTAAGTTAAAGAACTTTCTCCTTATTTTTTTCATAATAAACCTATTTAGACATTTCAAAGTAATGATTGAAAAATACCATAATCTTTTAATAGTCTAGTTCTCTTAGAAGACCTCATCTGGTATAATTTTTTTTTTTTTCTCCTCCGGGTAATTTTTGTATCTTACACTGCACTGATAAATTTGTAGGATTGTATTCAGGCTTTTTCCAGACAACTTGTTACAATCACTTTAATGTGACTGACAATGTACCTTATCCTTTAGATTTGTACTTTGCCCGTCCTCTGTGATGTTCCAATGTCTCATGAGCAACAGAAGTCCACTTAACACTGAGACAAAATGACAACAACAACAAGAAACAACATAAACAACACACACTTGTTTAAGCTATAGATTGTCATCTCTCTTTTTTTTTTTTTTTTTCCCTTTAATAATGTAATTCACTTACTAGGATTTACTCTTTGGAATAGTACTCAAGGTCCTCTCAGTTCATCCTCTATTCCCACATAATTTACTACTATTCTACGTTTCCCTTCAAGAACATCTAAAGTTCTCTTAGACCTTTTATTTCATTCTCCTTTTCAACCCGAAGCCTTTCGCATATGAACTTGTTATTACCTAGTACAATGCTAACATTCATAGAGTCATATAATAGAGTCATAGAACGACTTAGGAAGAGACCTTAAAGATCATTTGGTTCCAACCCCTCACCATAGGCAGCGATGCCACACACTAGAAGAGTTTGCCCAGGGCCACATCCAACCTGGCCTTGAACACTTCCAGAGGTGGAGCATCCACAGATTCTTTGGGCAACCTGCTGCAGTGACTCACCACCCTCACAGTTAAGAATTTCCTTCTAATGCCTAACCTAAATTTCTCCTCTTTTAGTTTAAAACTGTTCCGTCTTGTCCTATCATTATCTGTCTGTGCAAAAAGTCACTCTCCATCTTTTTTATAAGATCCATTTTAAGTACTGAAATGTTGCAGTGAGTTTTCCTCAGGGTATTCTTCAGGCTGAACAACCCCCCTTTCTCAGTCTGTCTTCATAGGAGAGGTGCTGCAGCCCTATAATCACCTTTGTGGCCTCCTCTGCATCTGCTCTAACAGATCCATGTCTTTCCTTTGTGGAGCACTTCAAAAAGGTCTCACGGGGAAGGAGTAGAGGTGCAGAATCACCTCCTTTGATCTGTTGGCCACGCTGCTTTTGATGCAGACCAGGATGCAGTTGGACTTCTGGTCTGCAAGTGTACATTGCTGGCTCAAGCTCAGATTTTCCTCCACCAGAATCCTCCCAAGTCCTTCTCCACAGGGTTCCTCTCAATGAGTTAATCTCCCAGTCTGTATCCATGTTTGGGATTGCCTTGATCCAGGCACAGCACCTTGCACTTGGACTCATTGAATCTTGATATGTTCACATGGGCCCACTTATCAAGCTTGTCCAAGTCCCCTGGATGGCATCCTTTCCTTCTGCTGTGTCAGCTGCCCCTCTCACCTTCATGTCACCTGCAAATTTGATGTCATCATGCTCCTCCAATTTTTGGATACCTATTTGAACGTTTTTGATGCAGAAAAATTTCATATAGCACAATATTTTTTATTTTTATTGTCTTCTTTGTATAGATCTGTGTCTTCAGTACCCCAAACACTTGAGATTGATGGAGTCATTCAGATGAAAAGGGACCTTCAGAGGTCTCTAGTCCAAACTCCTGTTTGGAGCAGGGTCAGTGGTGAATTCAGTAACAAGGTTGCTAAGGAGATTGCCCAGTAACGTTATGAAAACCTCTTAGAACTGAAAAATAACAGCCTCTCTCTATTACGTATGCCAGTGCTTAATTATTTTCATAGTGAAAACTCAGGTCTTAATATTCAATCAGAACTTCCCCATTTCGATTTATGAACACTGTCCTCAATTCACTGTATACCTAAATACAGAGACTGGCTTCACCTTCTTGGTAAGTTACCTAAAGCTACTGGTAGGCTACTGTTAGACTCCAGAAAAACAACTCTTCTGACTGAAAAAGCCCAAATCCTCACAGGGTAAATAATCAAACACTGACCCTTTTGGGACCACGTGGAAGGAACATGATGGATACATGAGCAATTTATATTGTGTTCTGTAGTTTTATAAACTTTGCTTTAATAAAGCTTTATAGATATTATAAGTTGTAAGTGCCAAGATGGCTGCGAGTTTCCTAGCTAGAACAAAAGGAAATCTGTGCCAAGAAGAAGGTGGGGTTTGTTAAAGTAAATAATTATCTTATTCTGCCTAGATACCTGTTATAAACCAATTATATGTGTATTTGTAATGTATGTTTACATCTGGACAGTAGCTTGTAACCAATTGTGTGCATCTGGTCACGAGACCTTGTATAGAGAAACTATAAAAAGTCTGAGCTCTTTTAATAAAGTGGACATATTGGAGATCTCATAGACCGTATGCATATGTTACCCGAGCCCCTCCGTCAACAGGACCACCAGATGAAATTACTTCTATTTACCAGCATTCTTCTTGTATTGGGAAATTCAAAACTGGAAGCAATATTCCAAGTACAACTGAATAATTGCAAAGGAAAGGTGAATCATCACTTCCTTGATTGGGTACGATTTTCTTGTTACAGCCCACTATCATTTTAGCCTTCTTGTACTATCGATTCATTTATAAACTACTGTCATCTAGGATGACCAGGTCTTTTCCGGCAGAACTGTTCTCAACATTGTTCCCAGCCTGAATCAACACAAGGGTTTCTTTCTACCTCAGTATGAAGCAGGAAGGGTTAATTGGGACTGTGGGCCCATAAGGGCCCCTACCCCCCTGTACACCCCCCTGTACACTTTTAAGCTGCCTTAAGCCATATTTTGTAAGCTGCATTTCGCACAAGAAGATTCTGTCCTGTGCTGAAGAGCATCGGACCTTGAAGGAACCACGATAAACGCTGGGCAAGGGGCCCAGCGCCCATAAATCTCATCCACAGGACCCAAGGTGACATCTCAATAGGTGTTATAGGCCCCAAGCCAAGACATCAAGTACAAGACTTCGCATTTGTCCTTGTTGAATTTCTCATAATTCTTCACCAGAATGTGTGAAGAGGGTTAGTTCTGCCTCCTTTTCTAGGACATAAAATATTAAACAGGATGAGTCCCAGAATAGACCCTTGAGAAACTCTACCTGTTACCACCCTCTAGGTAGATTGTGAACTAATATATATTACACTTTGAAGCCAACTATTCTAGTACTTCACTTATCTAGTAGTTCACTTGGAAGATAATTTAGTAGTAGATCAGAATATGGCAATTTAGAGACATGCAGGAGCCTTTCTAAAGTCAAGAGACAGAACAACTACTGATTTCCTTTCATCTGCAGGGTTAGACATTTTGTCACAGTAGGCAATTAGATAGGTCAAACATATTTTGTCCTTGGTAAATCCATGCTGACTTTTTGTCTTCACTTCCTGCTTGACGTGCCCAGAAATGGATTCCAAGAGGAGATGTTCCATGATTTCCCTCAGGAATGAACGGAGGTTTACTGTCTTGCAGTTTTCTGGACTATTTTCTTTGACCTTTTTGAAAATCTGTGCAATATTTGTCTTTCTTTATCAGAGGGCCTTCCTAAACTGAGAAACAAAAGCCTTACAAGGGCATTAGCCAGCTGTCTCTGCAATCTTGGAACGCATCCCTGTGATTCCCATAGACTTGAAAGGGGTTTAATTTCTCAGGAGGTCCATGGCTGGATCTTGCATGACTGATAGTTCCCTTCTTTCTTGAACTTTGTTTCTAGGCACAAAAGCCTAAGAGACTAGGTTTGTGAAGAGAAAATAAAAGAAGGTATCCAGTAGTCAGCCTTCATTGTATCCCCTGTCAATTAATCACATGCACCACATTTTTCTTATTTTTTCTACTATTAGTATAGCAATAGGAGCTTTCCTACTTGCCCTTGATGTTCCTTGTTAGATCCAACATGAGTTTGTCTTTGACTTTCCTACCACCACCCCTCGCACTCTAGCAGTATTTCTGTATCCCTCTGCTTCACAATTTCCTCACTTCCACCTCCTCATATATCATTTTTTGCACTGAGACTTAGTTGTGAATTCCCTTAGTTGTTTAGTCAAAATAATCTTGTGATATATCTGCTTTTCCTTCAAGATTATTAATTTTATGCTTCCTTAATTTATTTATTAAAATTACATTTTTGAAATAAGTTCCAAAAGCTTATAATCAGTATTCTGGCTAGAATCATAGAATCAAAGAAGTTAGAAAAGACTTATAATATCATCAAGTTCAACTGTTTAACCCAGCACTGCAAAGCCCTCAACTAAACCACGCCATTAAGTGTCACATCTACATGTCTTTTAAATCCCTCCAGGTATGGTAACTCAACCATTTCCCCAGGCAGTCTCTTCCAATGTTTGATAATTCTTTCAGTGAACAAATTTTTGTTTATATCCAAACTAAACCTCCCCTGGTGCAACTTGAGGCCACTTCATCTTGTCCTGTGACTTGTTACCTGTGAGAAGAGACCAACTCCTGCCAGGCTTCAACCTCCTTTCAGGGAGTTGTTGAGAGCAAGAAGGTCCCCACTGAGCCTACTTTTCTCCAGGCTGAGCCCCCTCAGCTCCCTCAGCTGTTCCTCATCAAATTTGTGCTCCAGATACTTCACCAGCTTTGTTGCCCTTCTCTGGACTTGCTCCAGCACCTCAATGTCTTTCAAGTAGTGAAGGGCCCAGAACTGGACACAGCACTCAAGGTGCCCCTCCCCAATGCCCAGCACAGAGGGATGATCATTGCCCTGGTCCTACTGGCCACACTATTGCTGATACAGGCCAGGTGTCATTGATATTCTTGGCCACCTGGGCACACTGCCTGGCTTACGTTCAGCTGCCACTGACAGCACTCCCAAGTTCTTTTCCTCTGGGCATCTTTCCAGCCTTCCTTTCCCCAGTCTGTAGCACTGCAGGGGGTTGTTGTGACCCTAGTGCAGGACCCAGTTATCTGCTATCATCTCTGCAATACTTGTTCAATTTTTTTTTAATACTTTATGAAATTAAATAGAGGTTAAATGTTAAAAAAATTATGGAATTGACAGGTGTTCAATAAAAAAGCAAGCAAGGGTCTTTCTTTAGTCATGAAACATCCTTCTTTCTGTATCTTTACATTTCAGTTGATGGACACGGGCATTTAAGAAAGAGGAAGTATCACAAAGACTCACTGAATATTTGTTTTTGATAAGCTCTAAACATAACTTGTCCAGCATTTTGTTTCATATTTCAGATATAGTAGATACATCTGCACACAACTTTGCACCAATTTTGCCAAGTCATCAGTCCAAATAATTTTATTTTATGATACACAGCCTTAGCACAATCTGCTGAAGACTTACACTGCCCTATGTTCAGTTTACTCCCACCTTCTTTGCTCTTGAAAGATCCAAAATATTTTCAATATTCTTGAAACATAAAGCAAAGCAGCTTAATTTTTTAAATATCTATTTCTTCTCTTCTTATTCCAGGCACACCTGACCACATTTATCAATTTTGCCTTACAGTGCAACTGAAGAAAGATAGACAATATGGTCTTTACTTTTACCATTCTTCTAGCTGTACTGTTATTTAGCATGTTATGTGGGTGGAATATGAGCAAATTTGTTAAGTTTATTAACAAATAGTTGTAAAATCCATCCTTCCGTGGTGCTTTTCAATTATGTAATTTACTTATTTACTCTCTATTCACTTCATTTTCATAAATTATGTCTCTTCATGTATTATTATAGATGCATTTGTCTAACTATAGTGCTTCAGAATTTTGATTGTTGACTGGAACCCCATTGTACCTTGTGCTGGATCCATACAGATCAATAACTAAGCAAACCTATCTCTACTATAAAAAGTATAAGAATGAGATGAAGGACAACATATGGATACCAACAGATGGGAAAAAAAAAAAAAACAAACATAAAAGGAGACTAATTTTCCTTATTTTATGAATATATATGACTTTACAATTTTATTTATGAATGTGCATTTTCATTTGAACTGACTCATGTCTAAGAAATAAACATTTTTAAAAACTACATTGGTTTTACATTTTGAAAAATATGTATAGTTGCTGCTTATGTTTTTAAATCTACATGTGTGAACTCTGTCAGACCATAAGAGTACCTTTATCACTAAGAGAAAATTGGCATTATTGGAATGGGATTGGCTGTATTTTACTCATTATACTCCAGCTAATGATTTTCTGATCTATTCCTTTCTACTAAAGGGACAGCAAAAGGCCAAGTTTTGGTCTGTAGCTGGGCTACTTTGAGACAAATGACGTATTTGTAAGGTTAATATCTTTTTAATGCTATTGTATTTCACGGTATTATTTTTTGTTGTCGATCCTTTAAGCCTGTTTTATCCTAATTTTATCTGAATTTGTAATGATATTATAATTCTTACTTCTAGAAAACTACTTCTAGTTTTGCATATGCTCTCTAGACTTGTACTCTTGGGTCCAATATGGTTCGAGGTTGTATTTTCCCACTGCTCTTTGAGAACAGGAAGTTTTGACAGCTGGTGAATTTGGAATTTGTGTTCCTGCTTTTTCAGATCATGCATCTGCGTCACTAGCAACAGTACTACAGTGTAAGACTTGTACAAGCCCACCCAGTGGCTGCTCTTTTAAAAAGGGAGGATAAGCAGATAAGCAGCAGTGATTCTGGGATTATTCCTGTGCTTACAAAACTTATCCATAAAGTTTTGCTCAGATCTGTGATAGAATTCACAAATGTCATTCTTCTGAATTCCCTGCAGACCACGCTTGATAAATTGTCATGAGGATGGTCTGTGTGATCTTTGTCATAGTTCTGCTCATGGGGAGGAAGGACAAGGAAGTGGTGTGTCATTCTATGGAAATGTAATTTGTTTAAAAACACTGATTATTATAGAAGCCAGTATAGAAGCCAGCATAAGCTTTGGTTCATTTGGACATCCCTTCATGAATACACTTTGTGGATCATTCCTCTCAAGCAAAGTATATGTTAGGGAGGGATGTAAAAGGAAAAAAGCAAAAACTAAGTGCAGAGCTTGATCAAAAGTAGGAGTTTTTAGTTATAGAAAATTTTAACTGAATGTTAAAGTTCATTTGCTGTCCACATTGAATCAAAAACATTTGCTCACTCTATATATCTAGTGGTAGCTCTTGGATACTGTAGCTGCTTAGGGCAATTGGTGTTCCTGTCAATTTCCCAAATAATACCTGCCATCAAACTGATGATACCGTCATTTCCACTGGGTGACTGAAGAGGACTTGGCTCTTGAGCAGATGTATGAATCCAATTTGAGTTTTTCACAGTTTGTGAGATCCCTGTCCCTGTGGCAAATCTACCAGGAATTAAGTGGTTCCCTGCAAAACCATTTCTGCAGTCAATGAATACTTGTTAGACCCAAGATGTTTGAAATGAGACAGTTGGGCTCAAGGAACTGCGTGTTTCTGTGTAACTTTATTTTGTCAGGGCTTATTTGACTAGCTGTACATGTTGACAGCTGCAGACAGAAAAATACCTTATCAGTGGTCTAAACAGCGTGATTGTTCTAACAGAGAAAAATGGAAGCATTTATCAAGTGTTTCAAACTAAACTCTCAACACTAAAGAAATGCATCTGATGCTTTCACAAAATTTATATGCAGTAATAGGAGATATTCATCATCATTCCCCATTTCCTTTCTCATCACAGTTCTGTTTTGGCCTGTGAATCTTTTGTGATGAGACATACACTATAAGGTGGTGTTTTGGATACCACCAATGACAAAAAATTATATGGAAAACTGCTGTCAATTTCAGAAAGCTGGGGTATCTCATTCCTCATTATCACGGGAAACATCAGTTTGAGTCTTGGTCTCCAACAACCCAAGTAAAGCTCTAACCTAGATTGTGGTGCATGTCCATAAGCATTCCTATAAATTCATATTTTCATATAAGTGTTTTAATGATTAATGTTTTCATCCAAAAGGATTTTAAAAATATATAGAATCATTAAAATTACTGGGGCAGACAAAAGTGCTCTACTTTGCTTCATCCACAGTCTTTTGGTCCTGTGTCACAGTTAGGGAGTAGAAGTATCATAGATATAACAAAGCATCCCAAAAACAACTGTATCATCATCTACAGCTACTTTAATGCCCATATAAGAACTACTGCCTCCCCACCAACACCAGAGTTGCCGTATACTAGGTCAACTTATGAATAGGAGGTCCCTTTCACTAAAATTCACACCAAAGTCATCAGAACAGTAAAGCATCTGAAAGAGTGTCAGAAAACAGACTTTAGAACATTATTCTATCAACCCAGGAAAAATTGTTGTCTCATCTCTTAAAACCAAACTCCCAGTGACAGTGGGTGTTCCCAAGCTGCAGTCCTTACATCTGTACTATAGTGCCATCAAAATGCTATAATGTTGTTTCTTTCTGTTACAAAAATTAACAGGCTTGAATTTATGCCATTTGCTTAAAATTAACCTCAAAGTGTTAATCGTGTAATATATTACTTGTAAAAGTTCTGACTGTTTCTCAGATGTCTCCAGCAAGCTATTGGCTTTCTGTTTGCTTTGTTTTGATCTTCCCAGTGAGATTTCTTAGAGAAATAAAATTTAAGTGATCATATTTTATGTCTACCTCTCCCTCCCCTTTGCTTGTCTATAATTTTTTAACCTTCCCACCAAGTTCAACAAACTTTGACACGGATACAGTAATTTCAAAGATACTCTGTTCCTAGACGTATTGTGAAAACAGACATCTAAGTACCTGAGAGAGAACATACAGCTGTCTGCAGTATGACCTCAACCCTTGTTAAACAGTAGGGAATACACACAGAAGGACTGCATTTAAAATCTTCAACCATCTGATATATTTTATGTCGAAGTCATGTCTTCCTAGATAACACCGGAGACAACTCCATAGGAAGTCAAACTTTGTGATTTTCTCTGAGCACGGAGATACTGCTTTTAGTTTCTTTAAAAACAGTTCACTTGTATGTTTCACTGTTAGTATTACTTTTTTGAATACTGACCCTACATTTCTCTTTCTGCATTCTGTTTTCTTTTTTCTTTTCTCAAAAAACTTCGAAATACTCAGTTCATACTCAGCACCTGAATTTGGAGCTGTATAAGCCAAAATGAAGTTTCCTTTACATTTTCTGGCTTCCACAGTATCTGAAAGCTTACATTCTCTTGCCTTTCCTACATTAGCATTAAGGGAGCTGTTTTGGAGATTAGCTTTACCATCTGATGTCCTGCTTTCTATAAACTATCCTGAATCACCTTTATGAGATCTGTGCCATGCTGTGAACTTAAGTGTTGCAATCTGTACAGCTATATGCCTTCTAAGCCACAACCAAAGTTGTCACGTTAATAGCATGTAATTAATGAACAGGAAATATTTTTACCTTGTGCTGAGTCCACTTTTTTCTAGACCATGAGTTCATTCCAGAGAGCCAGCAAAGCTCAGGAAAAAAAAGCGAAGGGAAACAAAGAAAGTTGCAGTCAGGCATCTTGCTCATTGTGAGTGCTAATCTGAAAGCAGATGGAGTATATCTTCATACACAACAATATGAGACACGCTACTCAACAGGCCAACCCATTTGATGAAGTATATTGTTCTGAATTTTAATATGAGGGGTGTGCTTTTAATTCTCTTGTTTTTGCTTCAGTACCTGAGGACTATGAAAGGATCACAGCAGACTCCTTCATCCACTTTTATTTGTTGATCATACATAAGAAAAACAGCATCCAGAGGTCCTCACCCTTATGTCGGGTCTGTTGATGTAAAACAGTTATGACCCTGAGTGAATTTACACAAATTGCAGATTAATAAGAATGAAATACCCATAAGAAAATTATTTTTACTGTAGGCAACCATCACCTATGGGGAGAGCTGGCTCCTTATATGCATCTATAGTTAGGATCCACAAACCGTCACCGTGTTTCTTTGCAGCCAGCATATCTCTGTCCCTCTGACCAAACTTGCACAGAAGCAGTTGTTCCCAAACCACTGTTGTGACATAATTCAACTCTGTGTCTGAAGTCATTATCATACTCCTGTTGCCGTGACAACATAACACTCTTTATTGCTAATGTCTAGGTCTCAGGAACAATTAGAGAAGTACCACGATCCCCAAATTGACTTTAATTAGATTAGTTCAAAAATTAGTCTCTAATACCATGCATTGGGGGGAAGTTTGTGATAAATCTTTTTTTTAGTAAATGATTACAGGCAAGAGGAGCTTGGTTCAGCTGTATTACCCTTTTAGACCTGTCAGCCTTTTTGTTGAACATAATAAAAATATGTGAAATCAACAATTCTCTTCCTACTACTTGGGAACATGAAATAACCACATTGAATCGGGAATTCTTAAAAGGAAAGTGCATATTTTCTTGTTAAACAGCTTACTTCTCCTTCTGAATATTTTAAATTGTTCAGATCTAGTGACCCTTAGGTTCTTACTGCAATTAATTTTTTTTTCTCCTTGTATTACAGTGCTCACTAACATAGGAATTTACTACAGGATGCATGTGATTATATAAACATATCCCTTCACCAAAATGGGCATAATTTGTCACTAAAATAAGTCTTCAACTCTCATTTCACATTTATCACACCTAAATTTTAATTATATAATTTTTAAATTTTTATCTCATCTTTTTCCGTAGTCTTTTATGCTATTTACAGTTTGACAGTGACAATAGAGACAATACAACAAAATACTGTTAAGACTGGTGGAAGTATTAACTTTTCAGCTGGGGTTCTGCCAAGCCAGTGGGTCCTTTCCAGTCCTGAACCCCCGTACAGTTGCAGTGTTTTTACCTACCATGGTGTGGAGGCAGAGAAGGTTTGGAATTGTGAACTTTGTGTATGGAACCAGACATTACATATTCAGCAAATAAAAAAATGTTCTTTGTACTGAATTAGTTATAAGATCAATTCTCCAAAGTTACAGTTATATTACTCCATTATTTTTCTGAACTTCTTATTTGACAGGTGTCACTATAAAAACATACAGTTACATTGTCACAGGAAGTGCAGCTGTCTTTAAACTAATTTCTTCTTTATTTAAAACATGTTCCATGTGAACTTTTTTTTTCCTTTCTATTGGTGGAAAAAGCCATCATTCAAAACAAATTATTAACAGAGAAACTCACTGTTTCAAGTGCATTTTAACAAATTGAAAACAAGATAAAACAAAAAACCCCAAACAAACCACAAAACAAAACCAAAAACCCCAAGCCTTAACAGTTTATCTGCGTATCTTCTTCTCTTTATTTTTTACATATAATAGCAATAATATAACCATAGCAATTCAATGCACTGTTCATACTGCATCACTTTATATTCTTGTTCAGTGGCTGGAAAAGTCACAATTGTTAGATTTGGAAGAGTTGAAAAAATCATATCATTAAGGACTAATTGTTTCCCAATTTGGTAATTTCTCTAAACTGAGATTAGATGAAGAAATGAGGTCTTCACAAAGAAAGTAGAGTAATTCCCAAACAGCCCTCAGCAAAACTTATTGTTGCACATCTGTGATAAAACTCTGCTGAGAGACAGTGGCTCTAAGCTCTGGTTCAAAAAGTCTGGTGAACCCAGAAATCAATCTCTCATTTTAAAAGAAGTCATCCTTGCACTATGACCACATCCAATCCCTGCGAACTCAGAACTGAAATCAGATTCTTCAGGACAGATCATCTGGTGGGAAATGACATGGAGCCTTCACTGTTTCTCAAAGTTACTTGTGGTTGTGTACGTGCAACCTTTAAAGAAAAGTAGTTCTCTAAATACTATCAAACACTTTTTCAGATTTTCTGATATCTGTGAGTCCCTCATTTGAGTGCATTAGGGACATCTCTCAGCGAATGCAGAGTCCTGTAAGAATAGTCGCATGATGCTAGATGAGTAGACCAGTATGCTGCAACTTGTAGTGTCTTGATTTTATTCTTCTATTAAAGAGACAGTTAAGCTGCCCCTTTAATGAGTCCCTTTATGTTTGTTGTGGGTGCTTGGGAATAAATAAATTGTTTCTGTGGCTGGTAGCAGGGAAAATGTATGTTACTGTTGAAGTTCTGATGGATCGTTAAGTCACACAACTGGTATTCCTTTCTCCTGGGGATGTGGGAGACTGAAGAGCAGGGTACATTTTGTTGACTCTGTCTACTTTAGCAAGTAGTACAACAGAAAGTCACCAGTCCAAAATAACTAAAAGTACAAACTTTACGTATGGATCATGGGTGGTTCCATCAGAGAAGCTGTGGATGCCCCATGTCTGGAAATATTTAAGGCCATTTTTGATGGGGGTCTGAGCAACCTTGTCTAGTGCAGGGTGTCTTTACCAATGGAAGGGAGTTGGGACTGGATGATCTTTAAGGTCCCTTTCAACACAAACCATTCCATGATTTTATCATACAGACACATTGGACTAAATTTAGTTTGGGACTTTGGACAAAGTTCACAAACTTTGGTTCAGGTCTATCACAAGGATGTATCAGTGATTGATGTGGGCCTTTATGTCCTCATTAGGGGTGGAAATACATTTTTCATGCACCTTAAACTGATCTTCCATTTCTGTTTCCTCAGGTAGAACACTTATTCATGTATACCAAGTTGTTTCTGAAGGAGGAATATACAATAAACATGGACACTGGAGTTTTGTTTCAGAACCACATTATTGATCCATCCACAGATGCAGATTTTGATGAATATATTTTATTTAGTGACCTAGAAAGAGCTGCAGCTGGTGTTCTCTCAAGATCACCACAAAAATATTGCTCCTCTTGACAGCTTTTCCAGCACAGGTATTTCTGGTCAGAGCACAGTCACCTCTGGCACTGTGGAAATGATATTTAACATAGACTCACAGTTTACACCAAGTCACTTTGAAGGGGAGAATAATGTTTGAGATACAAACGATAAGGTGACAGAGGTGTGTCTAAAGGAACTGAGTGGCTTCACTGCCTATTTCTTCCAAAATGAATATGCTTCAAAGAAATCAACATTTGTCAGTAGCTTTTGCAATGATAGATTTTATTTCCTAATTATTGTGATGTCTTATTCTTGTGATTTTTGGTAGGTCTCTTCTAGTTCCCAGAGCAATCAAGTTCTCTTCTACTTTGAATCATTACTTTTTACCAAGTCCCTCAGACACAATAGGTCAATATGTCAGGATCAATAATACGACATCATATACCCCAAAGTAACTTCGTCGTGGACAATATCTAAAGATATATCAGACTGCTCTTCAAAAGTGGTTGAGAAATTATTTGCTTCATGAAGAATCTAAATTCTTTGAAGTGTTCATGGATTTTTAACAAGTGAAACATTTAGAAAGGATGTTGGAATTTTTTTTTGTAAATATCTCAAAAATACATTATGGGGCAGCTATTGAGGCCAACACAACCAGAATTTTATAAATTTTTTTACTGGATACAGATTTGTTCTTGTGCCTCCTTACCTGATAACCCTGCTGGTTACTAGGGAGATCTCAAAAGCAGGGTGACAATAGTGTCACGGAGATTGTCATTTTCCTCTTCTTGGGGCAAATTGATTCTGACAAGACTAGAAAAATGAATCAAGGAATGGGTTTTTTTGTGGTTTTTTCTTCTCTTTTACCTTCTCTTTTTCATCTTTTTTCAGACTCTAAGCTTGTAAAATTCATGAAATCTACTAGGTAAATAGAAGAGGAGTTAGATTCCCAGATGAAAGTGTGGATGAGGCACGAGAATTAAAATGATAAGTGACTTAGAACAGCAAGCTTACAAGAGCCTATGTTGCATCCATAGAGATGGTGAACACAGGAAACAATCTCCTTTTATGCTGGAGGTAAAATATGCTCAGATAAAGATGATGAGAAGGAGCATAGGATTTGTTGTGCTGAATCACACAAGTTTTATGTTCCTTCTCATTTGCTGAGTCTTGCATTTTTGCTGCCTTTGAAAGTGACCAACGTCTGGTGCTTGAGGGGAGGTTGAAGAAAAACCCTTAATGTACTTAGCTAGTTGTGTGGAAAGAGGGGTAGAGAAGAAGATATCTTCTTGACCCCTGCAGCTATCAATTTACCCTCTGAAGCATAACAATAGATTACTTTAACATTCATATTGTTGTTATTACTCATAAAGTTATTCAGCCCTTTAAAAATCTTTCATATTTGACTTAATAATCTCCTGCTGGAGTTAATTCCAAGGGATGACAGCATGCTGTGAAAAGTATTCACTTCCACAATTTTTGCTGTACTTTTGTGTTCCGTTTATTTCACAGCACATCCTTTATTGATTTATTATGTCATAAGGTTAAAAGTAGGGTCTTATAATTCTGCACTTCATAAAATAAACAGAAAGATCATTGCATTTTTCTATGTGAAATAAAATTCAAGATGTTTTGGTTTTGTGTGTATAGTAAAGACTTCAGTTTCTCTATTTTTCTGTACCTGCGAACAGAGAAGGTAATGATGGCAAAATGTTTTATGTAGTATAATATGCATATACTGTTTCCCTGTGTATATTTCTATTATCAATAGTTGATGGATTCCCAAAGAAATTTCAGAACACCTTAGATGTTAACACAGAAAATAATCCCCAACTATGACTAATTTTTGAGACTGATCATCTCTAAGTTTGAGTTCTGCTCCAGAGTATCACATGGAAATAAGAATAGGAAATACTACATTTTTAGACACAGAAGGGAACATTCTGTTTATCCTGCCATACATACAACTTCATCAAGAGATTCCTATTTTTATGTTAAGCTATTCATTTTGAAGGATCTGGAATCCTTCGAAACATGATTCATACAATTAATTAGAGACAGCTGCATTTATCTCCATGAATGCTGGACTGTGATTCTTTCAGCATGTTTTTTGGATTACGCATGAGATTGTCCTGATTCATAGATCATCACGCTTTCTAGTATAATGTGCAAATAGAAGTTAAAGAATGTGTACCCAAACATACAAAAGCATCATCTCAGGAATATTTAGTAGCATATGTAATCTTACAGTCAGTGAAAATTCCCAGAAATGTACATACCCATATTTGTATATTGACAAATACAATCTTAATTAACCTTTAGCCAAGTAGCTGATGAAGCTACTTTGCCATGAAATCAAATCCTGAGTATCTATATTGATTTAGTTAAGCACAGATAATTTTTTTCTTCTTCCATTTCTGAATCAAAACTAAATTGTATTTACTCACTATCTATATTGCTTTAGGCAACTCTGTGGTAAGAGTGGGAGCTGTGCTCTAAGTTTCAGCCTGCAGGTAAGTGTGGTCAAACAGTTCACCTCCAGAGGAGTTCCAGCTTCAAAGATCCTCCTATTTGTCCTGCTAGCTTTTCCCAGACATGAAAATCTGAGAAAAAATTGCAGCCTGAGCAACTTTATGTTTTCTTTCAACGCTGAAACCTGTCTGTTGCTGCAACAGGATGTTGAGAAAGATTGGAAAGGGATGGAAAGGGCTTTAACAAAACCTCTTGCTACTTCTTGTTTTCTCACCTTTTCTCTGCATTTGAGAGGTAGAAATGGGTCATCAACAGAAAGGTTACTGAGCATCCCTGCTCCTCATGCTTGGCTGCTTCCTCTCTGTGTCGGCTCCTAAACCCCAGATGCTTCAGTGTGGGTCCTTTGTATTCCTAGCATGCTTGAGGTCTAGTATGCTATCTAGTATTAGTATGAAGTACTTCCAGTTAGGCACATGTAGGTAAAATGGGGTGTACCAAAAGTGGAATTTTTCTCTTCCTGTCTCACCTGAACATGTCTATTCATCACCAACTTGCAGAATACTTCTAAATACTTTCTAAAAGGGCTGGGGCCTGCAGAAAATAGAATTGCAGGTGTAAATCTTTTTTTTTTTAGAAGCAGTACAGAAAGAGTGGATGCACGTTTTCAGAGATCTGAGATTCCTTCAAAAACGCATGTTTGAATTAGATGGCTTGCTCAGTATTTCCAGATGTTCATCCAGGTGTGTATGTTTCTGTTTAAGCCATAGAAGTGTCGTCACTGCTGACCAGCCCCTATAATCAGATCAGTGCTCCATCTGCTGCTATGTAGCAGCCTAGTATTTTTAAAGCATTCAGTCATCAAGTAGGTGACCCAGGTTCAATCCCTTTTTATGCCTGATGAAGTGTATTATCTGTGAAATTTTTTATGTTCATAAAAGAGTGAAGGTGTTTTTGCTCCATTTTCCTTTTCTGAAGCTATGTCTTCGTGTATAAAAGATTTCAAGTTTCCCTGGTCTGAGAAAAGAAAGAGCATGGTGATGTAACTCTGCACCTCAGTGCTGAGCTCTGTTGCCTCAGAGAAAGAGGGCTGACTGCATGGAATTTTTTTATATCTAATCATCACTTAATTTGATCACAGGAACAGCCCTGGGAGCAGAAACTGGTATTTTCCAATTGGCTAGTGAACGAGTGTCTTTGTGTTGCCTCTGTACAAAGTGAACTGGTCATTATTTTGAGGTTGCTGAATGCCCCTACTCACTGCAGTGGGTACCTGAGCGCCCACCAGAAGTGCTTGATGTCACAGAGCCATGTCATTAACACTGAGCATTTCATTACTGGAGCTTTCAGGCATGTAAGCATTAGATTGGACCCAGCCTGTGATGTCTTTCAGTGTCTGACCTTTTTATTTCTTGCTGCTTCAGTCTGTGCTGAAGATAATCTAAATTTGTGACATTGTTATACTTTCTTTGCTTTCTCTGTCTTATAGGAAATTCTTATTTTCAATTCCTTTTTATATCAGTCACTTTCCAGTAATTATGGCTTACCTGATCAAGAGATTCAGAGGTTGGTAGTATGAGTCACTTTTCCTATTCAGCTTCCACAAGTCATAGTGACATGCGTCATAATGACACTTTCTTAATCTAAACACCTGCCTGTCCTTTGCAGTACCAAAAGTACCTCAATTCTGCATTCCTAGAATTCCATTTTGAGTCTTTTTTCTATTTTTTGTTAAACCACAATCATATCATCTGCATTTTCTTCACACGGGCTTTTTATTTCACATCAATGTACATCCAACAAGTTACGTCCTTCTATGCAAACAGTACCTCTAAATGTTAGTGAGAATCTACTCTCCAGCTGCTTTTTCTTTTTTGTCTCTAATGTAAATCTCATGCATACAAATATATATTTTCTGTTTGCTGCATTACAGATATGCCAGAAAAACAAACCAACAAGTTAAATCTCTGAAGCTACTCAATTGTGTGTTCTCAGCACTGGGAGAAACCTAACAGCTAGGGGTGGAAGGAAAGCTAATGGGTCAGGTTATTCTCCTTTCCCATTGCCTGATTGTTCTCAACAATATATTCTTAACATTACCTGGCCTATTTTTAAATGTAGCTTCTTTTCATTCTACTTAAATCTGAAAAAGCGAGAGACAGATTACGACACTATAGCAGAATGACTCTCTTTGACTCTATGGTGGTTACATTTTTTTTTATTGAGTGTATAGACTGAGATGAAGTGCATTTCATTTTTATGAAGAACTAAAATACGGGTATTATGAAATCTGAACTGAAGAGGGAACTGTTCCAGAGACACGAACAAATTTGTGAATTTTCAGGTTCTGAAAAATGTGTGATAACTTTTTGAAAGACTTGGGATTTTTGCTTATAATTTCCATGCTCTAAGCCAGATAACTCTTATACTGAACTACAAATAGGCTGAATGCTCAGCTGTTATAAATCCAGTATCCCTGCTGACAGTGCTGCTTGGCCAATTTGCACCAGCTTAGGATCTGTCCTTTTGATCTGGCCATATGTTTTTTGATGATAAGCATCACAAATTAGGATTGGATTTACCGGAAATTTCCTTTTCTCTTTTACATCCCTAAGGATGCATAGGTGAGCATAAGCTTTCAAACATTATCAGCTCTGACACTGGCATCAATGGCTGGTGTTTCAAAATACACTATCGTGTTGTAAACTTTCCAGTTTCCAGACTACAGGAAATTACACTACAAGCGGCTCTTAATCAGTTATTGCACTAAGGAATGATAAAATCAAAACTAACCAGAAAATGTTGTGGGAGCTATATTATCAAAATTGGTACAGAGAATGTATCTTGCTTTCTTAAGTTTAACCTATAAAACATTATTCACTAACCTTTTTTGTTCTGATTTTACTGGATTCAAAAAAGAAAAAGGCATAAAAATTGGGACAACAAATCAGAGGAATGTTGGAGGAGCAACAAAAATGATCAAATGACAAAATAAGAGAACCAATATCAAAAGGTAAAGAGCCAGGTCTCCCTGCTGTTGTATGGTATGTCAGTGGTCTTAAAAGAACCATATCAACAGAATGAGGAATTCTTCAAAATATTTTCTTTTGTCATTATTAATCAAGTTTTATGTAAATAAAAGAAAAAAAGAAATTCTGCCAGGCCATTCCCAGTCCATGCCAGTCTTGTGAAGATTAGTACGGTCTCCAAAATTTTACACAGGGAAAATAAGCAAAAAATTTACAACTGAACAACAGGAAATTGCCAACATAAAAGGAATATAAAATGAAGAGTGTTACTGTGAATTAAATGAGTTTATTTTTTTAAATTATTTTAGCATATATGCCTCAACTTTAGACTGTTGTCCAGTAAGCCACTACTAAAGGGGTAATAGTAAAAACCAGAATGCCTCAAATACTTTCTTAGTTGGGTGCAGAGGTCTGAGCAGCAACCATGTATGGACTTGCCAAGGTGTTACTCATGCCTAGTACAGAGGGAAGTGCACTGTCACTATACAGAGAAGCTTCTCTCACTTCATGACTGAATAAATGACACTTTGGAGATGAACCCTGACACCAGTACCTTGAGGTCTTGCATGCAGAGTTGGGACCTAGTTAGACAGTACTGCTGCAAAGATTGGTGGTGACAGAGTTCCTCAAATGGAATGATGAGAGATTTCTTCTTAATGGAAATTACTAGGAAACCTAAATAGATGAATGGGTCCTAACTCCTCCTCCACATTCTCAGGAGAAAGTTGTATAATATGTACCAGGTAACAGCACAGTGTAAAAAGACAGTTTGGTTTTAAAATAAAAGTCAAGAGTTCCTATATTAAAAAAACAAAACAAAACAAAACAACTTTTTTTGTGAGAGAATGTGCCAACATGAGAGCAGAGATGAGTGGAGAGGGGGAAGTGAACACTGAACAATGATGGCAGTGTTCACACTTTACTGATTCAACCTGTACCATTTCCACTTCCCTAAAAATCATTTAACATGCAACAGTGACTATATTAAGTATTTTTACTATTCCCTACAAAGTCCCCCTGGAGGAATGGCACAGCAGACCTGTTAAGGTTCTCAGCTTCCATGCTTTAAGCTCCGTCTTAATTAGCTGGTGGAGTGAATGAAATTATTTTACCATTCCCATGTACCAACTTGACAAACTGGGACTTGGCACTAGCTTGGTCTAAGGCACTCCATGCAACTATATATGATATGTGTTAATGATGCTATTAGTAACACATTGCTGAATGTTAACATGCTAGAGCTTGTAGTTTCATCTCTCTATGGAAGCGACTTGATTAATGTTAGAGAGAACTTTTTAACAAAGGTATAATTTCTGAGACACTATTTTATATTGTTAAGGAAAGAGGGATAATCTTTACATCGAATATTATTATGTTTAATTAAAGAGACTGTGCCAGACTTCCTCCTCCCCTATCCACTCTCACACATGTGGTTTTTTTTCTTTGTTTGAAAAAGGTACTAAGATTTGAGGGGTCATTGGTCACTTTAGTGAGTCCCCTAATGCCTGATCTGCTGAAGGCTGATGTGTAACTAACAGTACAGTGGTTGCAGGGTGCCCAGTCAGTGACGTGTCACTTCAAGAGATCTGTAGAGCTAGTATTTTTAAATGAAAGCTTGTCATTTGAATAACAAAGAAAGATCTTCTAACGAGAGTAGTGACACAATAGGGACACATTCATCAAGGAATTAGCAGGTAAGGTGTTTTTTTGGAAGAGGAGATTGTTAATGATTAAATGGCAATCCTACTAATTAAAAGTCAAAAGTAGATAAATAAGGGATAACTCCCATGATAATTGCCAAATTTATATATTTAGAAAAACGTAGCACATCATAAATATTAAATTGGGCTATTATCTGTAGCGTTACTGTGCCAGGGATCCATAAATAAAGACCTTAGGGACTAATCACTAGAAATTTTCATTATTTATCTCCTTCCACATTTTAGCAAACAGAAAAGCTGTGTCTTCTTTTCAGTGTAAACCACAAAGAGAACATGCTCATTTTTTTGATGAACCTTCTGGGGAGGAGAAAAGAAAGAATAATGCAGTGGGAATGTGCAAACAAGAGAAGATCTCAACCATGAGAAAATCTTTCAAGAGAAAGCTTCTCATTTTTTCTGAGCATTAACCTCCTATTAAGTACACTAGTTTTATGTCAGTTTGTAGCTCCATTGACTTCAATTAAGCTATCTCAGATACCCACCCTGCTGAGAGAGCAACCATAGACTTTTTAAAAAGTCATCCTACACAGAAATGCGTCAAGAGTGGTGAATTGGGACATTTGTGTAATTTTAGTCATTAGTCTTGCCTTGTACTTATGTAATAATTTATGCAAAAAAAAGGTATCTAAAGGCCTTTTTAGGGTCTGTGGTATTGCTACTGATATTAATGGGAATATTTTATGCCCGTTTTTGCAAGACTGAATTATGTGTATTATGTGCACAATTTTATGCACAGTTGGCTTCACTGGATCAGGATGCCGAGGCATTGGGATCTTTCCCTGCATAGACCCTGGTAGTATTGTCTTTTTGGCTCACTCAGTGTAATCAAAAAAAAAACACTAACTGAACAGGTTGAGTAAGTGCGTCCTGCCTACAAGACTCTCAAGTGTTCTGGGAAATTAGAAGAGAGGCTAGTGTCAGTAATTCATCAGTAAAGAATCTGGGAAGCTGAAAGCTCATTTGGAAATCTCCATAGAGAATTGTGCCACAGACAAGTCAGGCTGTTGCATTTGGATTATTCTTGGAATTGCTTTGGTTTGGCCAGATTATTTTTGATCCACCAGATGCTTGAGTTCCCATAACAAATACAAAGTGTGGGAGAGATTCAGCAGTTTGACACTGGGGTATTGACAAAGAAATACAGCTACTGACAATTGGCAGAGCTTTCTTTCATATCCCTGCTGTCAGTCCTATAGTAATCCTCTTTGGCTTTTTGACTAGTGAAAAAGGATAATATTTTTCCTTATATTGTATATTTTCTGGGAGTTGGTAGTTTTAAACAGTTAAAATATAGCTGAGAAGTACCAAGAATTACTTGAGGGGAGCTCTAGACATCTATTGCTGGTATGTTAAGCCATCAGATCTTTTTGAAGTATGCCAAGTAAACATGCTGCAATATCATTCACACAATTGCTGAGAGGTTTTAGGCAGAAGTGATATTCTGCAAGCTGAGATCCTGACTCCTTTCTGAATTCCAGTAGTTTAGAAAGGACAAAAGCCCTGCAAGTTTGCGAAGTCACTCATTCAATATGTGAAGCCAAGAGTAAAAATAAGACCCCTGACCTCTCCCTTCTTCCTCATTTAGAGATTTTTCTCTGTAACAGTGGGTAAAGTGCAGTAGTGAAATACTACTATTGCTAGTTAGTGAAAAATGAGCTTTTACAGTAAGCCATGAAAATGAAAGTAATAATTAAATCTTCATATAACTTTAGGTTGTATTGCAAGTGCTTAGCTGAAAAATTCGTCTTTAACTCATGGCCCGCAGCAATCACATCTGTTATATTTTAGGAACAGAAAGCTAATGAGGTGGAATCTGGAGTACTGAGCTTAATTGGGCTTGTTTTGATTAAGTGTATGTGCTGAGAATATTTTACACACTAGTATAAATTGCAAAACAGTCAACATAAGCCACAAAATTTGCAAAATCCATTGTGGGTAGTGTCACAGAAAGGACTGTTTCCAATAAACAATAAAAGGCAAAAAGAAAATATCTGAGGTTTTGATGAAAAAAAGTGTGTTTTAATTTGCCTCATTAGTGGCTTTCCATGGTTGTAAATGCATTTCTCTCTCTTGTTCACATACATGCAAATGCACACACAGAGACACACAAAAATGTGCTGTACAGTATAAAACCGTAACAGTCTTTGGGCTGAGTATATTAAGTCTGACTGGAAAAGGCATTTAAAACTGCATAATCTTTATGAAAGCATGAAAATTTGACATATCCTTCACATATTACATATTTAGCAGAAAGAATAATATTTTACAGCAGTTTTAAAAATGTGTGTTTCAAGGGGAAGATTGTATGTGGAGTTTTTCTCCTGCCAGTCCTTATCACTTTGGGCCATACTCTTAGATAATGTAAACTCACATAACTTCATTGACTCTAGCACACTTTGCTGATCCACTCAATTTAGATCTGATCTCCCAAGTTCCCATGTGCATTCAAAACTTAGGAGGCAGAAAAAAAATAGGACTACTACATTTTAGCAACACTGAAAATGGTTTTAAGTGGATTTTCCCTGCAATAAAAAAATGTTACAAGCTGGATGCCTGATATCCTGGTATCATCCATAACTTGAAACAGATGCTGACCCTTCAAAGTAAAATTGCATATGAATGAAAAGTGGTGCTGTTTAGACTGTAGTCAAAACCACCACCACCACCACCACAAAATTGCCCATTGATTTTACTAGTAGCTCTCAAAACAGCTTTCAAGGAAAAAAAGCCTCCATCTTTGCACATAAGGAAAGTAAGACACCAAGAATTGGCTTGCAGAAAGCCAGTGACCAAATTTTCTGAGTGGTGATGATTTGTCCAGTGGCCTCCTGAGCTGTTGTAGGCCATGGAGACTGACATAAACAACATGATAGGGCTATTTGACTTTTGAATGTTCCTCTGGCTAGGTGGGTTTAGGATTACAGTGCTGAAATTTTTATAACACATATCTCAATTTTTTTATTAGTACTCAGACCTGGCTATCTCATGCTGAACCTTTTCAGCTGATGGATATTTTCCCCCTGATCCCAAATCCAAATTCAAAATTTAAACTGATGTTTTCAAATTTTTTGAGTTCCAGTGGGATTTAGTTGTCAGGTTCCTTAGCCTCTTTAAGGTCTTAACTTTGTTCAGTGAATGTTTCAATATAATTGATTAATATCTAAGAAGCCATCAAGAGCTAAAAACTTCATTTTAGCTCTTTACTGGTTCTGTAAATTTCAAAACATTTTTCTGAGATACAATTATAGCTAGGTAAAGGAGACATTCCTTCAGATGAGTCTCTAAATAATTCCTGACTTCCCTGTATTCACGCTGGCTCTTCTGTTCCACAAGTAGCAATGGTAAATGAAGTGAACATGGAAATCACAGTTTAAGGACAAATACTCTGCAACCCTCCAACAAAATTATAATCATATTATTTTAACAGGTTGGAATAAACTCTTCTAGCAAATGCAAATCTCACTGCTGCTCCTTCCACTGGAGAAGGAGCATGGTATATGAGCACACAGAGACCTCTTGTATTCTACTAACACTGACTGAACTAACAGGAGACAAAGTACAGTACTTCAGGTTAGGTCTTGTAGGAGCAAGCTCTTCACTCTTGGAAAAAAAAAATCTATCTGATAGCCACAGTTATTCAGGGCTTTGGCTTTACATTTCATTCAGAGTAGTGACCCCTCACACTGTATTGTCTGATTGGTTCAATAATGACTCTGAGGAATGAGAGCCACCTACCCTATTATCGACTCCACCTCCTGGAGTTTCCCCTAAAGAGACTTCCATTCAAGTCTGGTCTAGAGTAACATACGCAATTACACCAGGAAGAATGAAAATGTGAAGGGGGCAGCCACTGCAGCTTCAGGTCACGAGACAATTGCTGGCTGTGATTAGGAAGAAATCCCCTCCCCTTAAAAGAAGTATAATAGAGTTCATATCTGAGGATTCAGGACTGGCCATTGTCAAAGATAGGATATTCCCTGTGACAGTTCACAGAATCTTGGATTTCCCTACTCCTAGCCTTTCAAAATGAAGCAAAGAAAAAGAAAACCTAAAGAAATGTTCAATCTTCTCACTGAAAAAAACAAATGGGATAAAAGGGAAATAAATGTTAGTACTTTGCTATTCTGCTGCCTAAACTTCTGCTACAGCTTTTTCCTTTAAAAGTCATTTGAATGTCCCTTTTTTTTTCTTTTTTTTTCAGAGACAGTATTTCATGTTTCTAATATTTGATGTAAAAAATACTGAATTAATTTCACTGTATTGAACCTACTGAGTATGATTTCTTTTTTAAGCACGTTTATCTTGTGAAAGACTGTGGTCTCTAAGGATTGTCTTGTCACTCACCTCATAAAATAAAGGTTATTATTATTATCAGTAGTGAACAATAGCTGATGACTTCAAGTTGAAGAAAGGTCAAGAGACTAATCACTGATATGCTTTCAATAACTATCTTTTCTAGCCATGACTTTAGCAATTGTTAAAAGCATACTTTTCCAGCTTTAAAAATTTTCTTGTGTTTCCTCATTATCTGTATATATGCATGAATGTGCACACAAATCCAGCTCAAGTTAGGTCTTTTTGTATCTGCCAAGTTTCACTCGAGCAAATGAACAGAAAATCACAATAATTTCTGAATATGGAGTATGAATAATTGTGACAAGTGGATGGGGACTTCCTTTTTTGTGTTAGTAGCTAGTATGTCTCTGTCATCCTTGAGCAAATTTCAATTCTCTAGCACAGTTCTTAAAAACTGACTCTGCTACTCAGCTTCTGTTGGAATGCTTCTTCCATCCACTCCCTTAAAAAGCACAGGATGCACTGTGGTTTCTTGAGACTTTTGTTTTAGAATTCAAGCACTATAAAACTAGACCAGGTTTTCTGGAAATACATCCTTATTCTTTTGATCTTGCAAACTATGGACTATCAGTAATGTATGAGGCTGCTCAGATCTGGGAGACTGAACAGAGCTGGTGGGACGTGCTGCCTCTGCTCAAACTTCAGCTAAAGCCTGAGAAGTTTATGTAGGTCAACTGTGCCTTCCTTCAAGCTGAAGAAGCTGTCCATGCTTGGAATATGTAATGTAGGTGGAGACACAGCCTGACAGACACAGAGAACTATTCAACCAAAAGCTGGTATCAGCTGAGTTCCTTCATTGTTTCGGAATACGTTGTTTAAACTACTGAACAAGTAATTGTTGGTAAATGACTGTCTGAAGTACTCTGTTTCTTCACTATAGATTTAAAAGAAAATATTACAGCAGGAGAAAAAGTAGGTGAAATTGATTTCATTTAACAATAACCTTCCAGCCTCGCCTCACATCTCACTCAAATAACCTTTTTAACTAATTATAGTGGAGCCTGAAAATAAAGCACTTCTAGGCTGAAGGATTTTAGAAGTCATCAAAATTATCCAGTGCTCAGTATAGCCGAAATCCTATATGCTATTATGTTCTTGTGCCAGCAAGGCTGCCTGCAAGTTAACATCTATAAAGCTATGAGAGGAATACGAGGCAAACATTGGTATCATCAAAATGTTATATTGATGTCCAAAGACATTATAGTAGGCTGGGAAATCAGTCATTTCTAAGTGGTTTTTTTCGTTTGACTTTGTATTAAATTCTGAATGATTGTAATAGTGTTTTTCCTCCTTCTTCAGGTCTGACAGCATATCCAGACATTTAATTTCATGCACTGTCCTGCCCCATTACTCTTTTTTTTTTTCCTCTCTGCCCCTTAAAAGTTTAGAAGTACATATTCACATTTGTTGGCTCTCTCTCTGATATGGATTTACAATTACAAAAACCTAATCTGACCCTCACTTCATTTGTCTTAGTTTGGATGATGTTTTTAATCTCTAGGAGTCAAGATTTAAAGGGGCTTGTCATTCTTAAAAAAGAAAAAAAAAAAATCCCAGATTACTTTGTTTGCCAGTTTTCAGGTGATCTGTGTCTTGCGTCTATATGCCTGAGTCTCTTTCTGTCAGTGTACTTCCTTTACCTAAATATAACGTCCCAAATAGTCAATTTTTTTTTTTTTTTTTTAAATTTCAGGATACCAAATGTTCCATGCACATTGCTGTAGGGAAAATTTTGTTTCTTATGCTTAGTGACCTTCACCATATAGTACAAGGTCTATCTGTTTACTTCGACTTTCTTCAAATCAATAGCTCCCAACTGTAGATTATGCACCATTAGTGATTCATGGAGCACTTGATGGAGGTCCATAGAGAACAGCTTAGCAAAGCACAGGTTCCTTTGCATTTCCATCTGCTATCTTACATTAAAACAGCTAAAATTATATAAAATGGTTTCTGAATGCCACTATTCAAAGAAGGCAATTGCTGCTGTTATATAAGGCCAATATCTAATTGTGAAATATTCCATGTGTGACTAGTAGGGAGGGAAAGGGGGAGTCAAGGGGTGGAAATGTGACCCACACCCTGGAACAGCCTAAGAACACTTGCTCTTTACAACTTCTCTGCCTCAGCTATAACCCTCTGGTTGGCCTGCATGGAATATCCTTCTGAGTCAAATCAGTTTTATGATTTCTAAACTCTGATGGCTTTAATTTACTGCAAATCTTTCCAGAGATTATGATACTTTGTACAGCATACCTATAAATAAATTCTATGATAGCCTCATTAATCAGGCTACATTTTAAAAGCATTAGCCTTTTTCCCCTCTGTTGAATCCACAGCTTATCTTTCCCCAATTATAATTAGTGTTCATTAAAAGCAGTACTTTTTTTTGCAAAGTGGAGAGTTACACTGGGCCTGATCTAGACTTCCTGCATCCTCCAGCTGATGTACTCCAGTATCAGGGAGGTGCTGGAAAACTTGGCTCCACATTAGCATATTTCAAATGGACTATTTTAGGCAGGGTAAGCCAAAAGAGATCAGTCACAGTACTGTAAAGCTTGTTCTTGATATTTTTAACTTTGAGATGCCTGGCTCTGAGAATGGAGCATAAATTGGGCCCCTTTCTTGGAGAAAGTAGGTGACACAACAGAAAGATCAAACACCACCCACTGGAAAAAAGCCAAACATGTAAAATTGGTCATCATTTAGAAACCTTGTCCTTCCTACTCACAAAAGAACATTAGGCCATTTATATTTTCTTTATAGTGGAAGAAATGTCACCGCTCCAGACAAGCAGGAAACTTTGTCATTTGGGTTTTGGATAGAGAGACATAAAGTTATCAGAAGTAAACATACTAGAGAAAAGTACGGCTCCTAAGACTTCCAGACTCTTTGCCAAACGTTCTGATCAGCAGGGTGGTGTGCGCATTAGGAAGAGTTATTGCATGAAAACATTTACAAGTTAGTTATAAAAGTCCAAGGCTATGATTTGGGAAGACTTTTGGCTTGTCACCAATTTGGATTTAAAGCATGGTCTTGAAAACCAAACTTCAAAAAGGACATCAATTATTTCTGTGCATGTGAAGGGAGTAGAAGGTACAGGATAAGAACTTGAGCAGATTAGAATGTCTTGCACCAATATTATTGTGTCAAACATTATACTGCCAGAACTTCTTCCTAAACTCACCGCTCTAATTTTTCTTTCCCTCCAATGGAGGACAGATACTGTCACAGGTTGATTCATAAGGGATGTTTTTGGATTAAGTGAACTGCCTGCAGAGGTGCTTGACTCCATCAATAGTAAAGAGAATTAAAGTAAATAAGAAGAGAGTTTACTTTTAGATATTCAGTTTATGTGAGATTAATCCAATCACAGATTTGAAAACATTAGGGTGCTTAAGTAGAGGAGGATCTACCTGACTGGAATTGGATGTCAGACAAGTTTCTCAGTTCCACTAAGACATCAAGGCACATGCAGAAGAATATGCTCGAGGAATACAGATACTTTTAGAAGTCTGGAAGAAGTTGAAAAGAAGTTTTCAGGATCTGACTTTTGAACCTCAGTAGGTCAAATTTGTTTATACTTTTTCTGTATTTTGAATTTTCCATGTCTGCCCAGGGGTACCAATGTCACAAAGAATGGCACTTCCAGAATATCTCCGAGTACATCCAGCTCCTAAATCTTTCTGTGAAAATAATGTGAAACAGAACTAGCACAAGTTCTAACTATGAATCTTTTTATGGTGAATTTTGGGGAGGAGAGGAGAAAGTCACAAGTTTTCAGTTGGTGGAGACAGTGCACAAAGTGTGTCATGTAACACTGTCAGCGTATCACACCAGAACTTGTGAAAAAACAGTGAAGGATACTGAAAGGCATTTCCCACTGGTGCTATCACTGGAAATCAAGTTAAGGCAACTTTCACACCCATCTTTCCCTTCTTTTATGTCCAAACATATCTACAGCTCTAACACTTCTCTTTAGTCATGACCAGTCTTGACAATATGTTCTGATGTCCAGTATCATTCTGTCTTCACCTAACCCAAAATCTGTAGTCTCCTGTCAGATGCATGCTCCACTGAAATCTATTTCATACTTGCTGGGGAAAGCAAATACTACTTGTATCCTTCTTCTTTCTCTTGACTGGCAGGGAAATTCATACGTAGGATTCTGGAACTCAGGTGTGATGAGGACCAGTGGCTGTGAACTGTGCTCTTCTGGAAATTTGGCTCAGAGGTATCCCTTCTTCCATCCAGTCATGTCAAGTCATGAAAAGGTTAGATGATACTGTGAGAAACGACTAAACAAGTAGATTAAATAAAGAATAAGAATTTGTATCTCTTAAACAGAACTTTATAATATCAGGTGGGAGAAGTTCTTGTCAGGCTTGTGACAAAGATTCCTGCTTCCACAGATGGACAGTTCTGTTAAAATGGCACTCTGCTGTCAATAGAACAAAGCTACTGCAAAAAGGAATGATAAATCAAATGTAAGGAATGAGGGAAGTAAAAGATAAACAGAGCTTGAAAGTGTCAGAAAGGAGAGGATTGCATTGGAGGTCTGAGGGGTCTTCCTGTTCTGTCAAATTCTCTTTTCAGGGTTAAATTTGGTGGCAATAAGCAATAGGAATTTTTTGTTGGTGGTGTTTTTTTGTTTGTTTGTGGTTTTTTTGTTTTGTTTTGTTTTGTTGGTTTGGTTTGGTTTGGTTTTTGTGTGTGTGTGGTTTTTTTGAAGTTAAAATTGCAAAGTAACTTTGTCTTTCATATGAGATGTTGAGAGAAAATGCACGTGATGTATGTAGTTTGTGATGACTGAGAATGTTTGATCACAAGAAAGGATAGCAAGAGGAGAGGGAAATTTTCAAGGTCAATTTTAGAAATTTTAAGAATTAAACATTTTGAAACCAGTCCCAGGATTCTAATGAATATATTCTATACAGTTTTATTATGGACTGTAATTTGTCCACAGAAGTTTTGCTAATGTTTATACTCATTCATTGCCGTAAATCATGGTAATATTCTCAAAGGGGTTAATGATGACTTTACTTTCTGCTCACTTTAGCTAGAAACACTCTGTTCTCACCCACCCTTCAGTCAAGATGTGGGCAAAGTGAATTGTAAGATGTTATATTTAAGACCTAGCTAAGTAAACATTGTTCTGTGCTGTGCCATGTGTGGATACCACGCATCTACAGGGAAAAAACAAAATGTCATTGTAACACTTGAAAGTTAATAATCCCTTTTTCTCATTAAAGCTCTTCCACTCAGAGACAATATGGATTGGAACAAGGTTATGCTGCTGCTGACTTCCAGTCTGTTGTCTCTATTACTTTGGATGACCTTCCTTTACACTGCTTTGATGTGCCCTACCTGAACAACTGGGAGATGACCTTCCTTCAAACACCTCCCTGTGAGTGCCCAGAGGATGGCAATAACCTTCTACAATTCACTGAGAAAGGCTCGATGGAGAAGCTCATCTTACTGCAGCATCGAGCAGCAGGTGCTGTGCTTCTACAAGCCCCAGTGAAATGTGTGGGTGAGCAGATTCTGGAAAGAACAAAGCCAGTCAGCTACGGTTTTGCAAAGTGGATGCTCACATGCCCATTGAAGTACTGCAGGTGTTGAAATAAAGAACAGGATCTCTCCAACAAAATACGAAAATCTCCTTTTAAAGGAGGAAGGAACCACTGACAAACACCAGAGAAATTACACACCAGAATGGCCACATTTTCTCCAATGACTATAAAAAACTCTACAGGAAGCTTGAGTAACCAATTTCAGTGTAGACATCTTTACTGTTGATTTCAGTGGTGATGAGATTGAATCTGAGATTAAATTGTCTACCTTTAGCAGTCCACAGGCACTATAATCCCCTCACAGTTAATAGCCACACAACTGCATCTGAGAAAACTCCAAAGAACTTGAGGCATCTACACAAAACTGGCAGACATGAAAAGGGAATTAGAGGAAATATCCCCTTCTTGAACTAGTAACAACTGGAAATAGGTGGGGTCTTCTAAATCTGAGGTGTTTAAGCTATTGCAGACGCCAAGGTCAGTGCAGGAGGTGCCTCAGGTGCTGGAGCTGAGATTCCACTGCAGTCCGTAGTGCAGCCCATGGTGAGGCAGCTGTGCCCCTGCAGCCCATGAAGGTTGATGGGGATGCAGACATCCACTTGCAGCCCATGGAGGGCCCCATGTCAGAGAAGATAGACGCCCAAAGGAGGATGTGATCCTGTGAGAGGCCACTACTGGAGACCTGTGGAGGGAGGAGCCCACCCTGGAGCAGGTTTCTCCAGGTTTCCTGGTAAGACTGGGGCCCTGTGGGGGATCCATGCTGGAGCAGCCTGTGCCTGAAGGACTGCATCCTGTGGGAGGAACCCATGCTGAAGCAGTTCATGAAGAACTGTAGTCCATGAGAAGGACACACACTGAAAAAGTTTGTGGAAGACTGTCTCCTGTGGCAGGGACTCCAGATTGGAGCAGAGGAAGGACTCCTCTCTCTGAGCAGTGGCATGAACAACCTGTGATGAGCTGACTGTAACCCCCATTCCCCATCTCCCTGTGCCTCTCGGGGGGAGGAGGTAGAGTCCAGAAAGGAGGGAGGTATTGGGGGAAGGTGTTTTTAAGCTTTTTTTTGTTTCTCATTATCCTGCTCTGATTTTGATTGGTAATAAATTCAGTTAATTTCCCCAAGTCGAATCTGTTTTCTCCATCAGGGTACTCAGTGTGTGATGTCTCTCTGTCCTTATCTCAACCCATGAGCCTTTGATTTATTTTCTCTCCCCTGCCCAGTTGCAGAGGGGAGTGATAGAGCCCCTTTGGGGGATACCTAGCATCCAGATGGAGGCAACCCATCACACGTAGTGCAAATACCACAATTTTCACTGGTATTTTTGAATGCTATGCATTATAAAATACAGATTACCTTGCATGTGTGTGTGTCTATCTGTTTGCATAGTTTTTCAAGATAAAATCTCCCTGAGGAGGAAAAAGTGCTGAACATTCCCACAGTAATAAGGGCAATTGGCAAATCAGTTATACCGCAGGCATCTTTCCTCCCATTTTGGACTGTTTGTTTCATTTTACACTATAAATGTGCAATCTAGACCAACAAAGATATTTGAACTAAAAAAAGGCTTTTAACCAAAATTCAGGAATTTCCTGGACACCAGATTGCTTGTGCCACTGCAGTGCTAGTTGTTATCATCAAATTATACAATTGCAATGCATTGACATAGTTTGGATCATGTTTTCCTCCACAGATAGGACAGCATAGCCTAACATTTGTCCAAATTGCCTTGTAACTACAAATTCAGATTTGACTTTTTCCATTTGCCCATTTGTTCTGGATAAATTGAAGCCAAAGATCCTTCCTTCTTAACATTTCCTGTAACAAATTCAATTTGTAGAGCTGTGTAATAACAGACTGACCATAAATGGTGCAAATCTGCCAGTAATTGGCAAGCAAATGCTGTTTGAATTTGATTACGTGTATTCTTATAGAGCTCAGGTCTTGCAAAGGCACATATTTTGTATATGAGCATTCAGGGCATTCAAATGTCTGCAGGAGTGTGGACTAGTGTGTTCCTTGACTTCACTAGGCAAAGGTGTGTGCTTGGAGTCAGCTCAAGGCAGTACAGAAAAATCTTAATTTTTCTGGGACTGTCATGTTCATGCCGTGGCAGCAGGTGAAGCAAAAATGGTTGAAGGAAGGGATGGGGAAGAACACTTCAGGATCAGTTCTGCTAGTTTAGCTGCCTCCACAGGGAAAGTAGAACTGTGACTTTACCTTGAGGAACCATCTATGTAGTTTAAAACACATTGCTTCCTAGCAGCACCTAAGTCCTCTCACATCTCTGAACTTTCTTCAGTGCTGAAAGTAATAAAAGGTAATCTAGCTTCTTGGGATTTTAGTAAAACAAACATTAACTTTTTAATTTTTTTTAATTTGTCTTTTTCTCATTTATTTGTTAGTTTAAGGAATTGCCTACCTTCCTCATGTGTAGATTAATTTTCTACATGCATCCAAGAACCACACGTACAAAGCAACCTGTGCTTCCCATGACCAGATTAGTTCTAATAGCAAAGCTGCCCTAGAACTAAAGAAAAGAATATCTGTGTTCTTACAGCAGAGGACCATGCAGACAGGGAAAGAAGTTAAGAACCTTGCTAGCAGCATGCCAGGAATTAGTCCTGAGTAATGAAATATCCAGGTCAACATCCATAAGCAAATGCTTGTCTAACTAAGTTACCTGATAATTCTGATATTGGCTGTTGGGATTGTATAAAAATATGCGTTCCTATATCTTAACATGGAACTCCCAAATTATTTTAGAAGGGAACACTGTAGAAAGCATATTTATTGGCAGGTTGCCTCTCTGACAGAGCAGGGCAGTGGGAGGCTTAAGTGTGTTCTGGGTAATGTAGTCTGATTTCTGTTTTAATGAACTGAATAACTAGAGCAGGCACTTATGTTAAATGGCCCAACTGAGAACTCAGCAGCCATTTGAGGTAAGAGAGAGTTTAAGATAAACGTAATAATCTACAAGAGTTTAAATCCATTGTTCTAAAAGAGAATAAAATATCTAGTACCAGAGCCCAAGAGAGCAGGTGGGACATTCAATTTTGTATCTGACCCAGATGGTGATTTGCTGTGTGATTTTGCACAAATTTGGGGAATACTCCTGGATGATGATTTAAATTCCCTTAAACCAGTTGTATTAATTTATTTTCCACTTGGGAAACCATAGGAGGAGAGATTTTGGAGCTTAACTAATGTTCCTGAGGTGCTTTAAGATTGCTGGATGAGTGCTATTCTGTAAATATAACACTTGGAGAGTTAAGTTTAATATATCTGAAGTAATTCAGGAGGATCTCTACTGAAGCACACTGAGTTGCTGTGGCACAGTGGTAGCACGAGTAAGATCATTTTTCATTCAATTGTTAGGAAGAAAAAAGAGTTGCTGTTAATGCCATTGTGCTGGGTTCAGAGATAACTTCAGGTGAGCACTGTTTCACATCCACATTACAGAGGCAAATGTCTGCACAAGAGGCTGTAACTATTTGCAAAACCAAGGGGAAATTTGACCAATGATGACATGACTAACCATGGCTATGGATTAAAACCATTCAAGAGGTCACAAGAAAGAGAAAATCACAATAATTTTATCAAGGTAAAACTATTTTTTAGGACAAATACTTTAGTCTCCTCATGTTTAAAAGATTAAGGTTGGAGGAAAAGTCAGCAAAATGAACTTGACTCACAGGAAATATTAACTTTTTCTTTAACTTCTTATTTTAAACATTTTTCTCCAAAATTTTCAGATTTCAGGCACTAACCCATTGAGTCTGGGGATATTTGACTTAAAAATAAAAGAAGTGTAACATCCCAGA
>NW_020955526.1:571500-572775 GCF_003031625.1 Empidonax traillii
TTTAAAAGATTAAGGTTGGAGGAAAAGTCAGCAAAATGAACTTGACTCACAGGAAATATTAACTTTTTCTTTAACTTCTTATTTTAAACATTTTTCTCCAAAATTTTCAGATTTCAGGCACTAACCCATTGAGTCTGGGGATATTTGACTTAAAAATAAAAGAAGTGTAACATCCCAGAAAAAAGTGATTTTCATGAAAGACCATTCAAGATATTATGGATATTTTAAAAGATAAATATTTTAACAGAACACTGAATAAGGTTTCTAGTTTTCCTCCTTTTCGATACATGACAGACAGAAACTAAAACAGACTAAAGGAATTTAGTGAAAAGGTGACCTGGTGAAGTACTTTCTTTTTTTTCCCATTCTTTTGGGAACAACAAGGGAGGATTAGCTTTCAAGTTTCAATCATAACACCAGCAGGTTTAAGAGAAGAGCTGGTTCAAAAGAACATAGTTCCAATGAAATTGAATTTTGCCATATGGTCTGCAGTGAGTGTAGAGCCTTGCTGTGTGTGTAACCTAGGCAGCTGGATATGGTGGTACTTCAGCTTCAACCAGTCAGCGAGAATATGTATTCCCAATAAAATCAGTGAAGAAAGGTACAGGGTGAACCAGACTGCTTAAATTAAGCATAGGGTTTTTTTCTCACAGGTCAGGGAAATAACACGTAATATAAGCAACCTTCTACTGACATCTCCTCCAGGAAGGTTCCCTTAAAAAATGAAAGGGTGTCAGCATTGTCCATTGATCATTGATCATTGCCCATTGAAGGTCACCTTCTGCCTAGGTTGCGTGAGGGTCTCTCTCAGCTCAGCCATATCTACCATGTCTAGCAGAGTTCTTGGACATGAAAGTAGAAGCTGACAGAAGAAACATTACTTTTAACAGAAAGAAGCAGAATGATGCTCCAGAGTCTGCTCTCCGATGTGCTATTATGCATCTGGATCAAAGCTACCTGATTTCCTCTGATTGCACAGATGGATGAGCACATCCAAGTGCTCATCCCTGTATTTTGACCCTGTTTGACTTTCCAGTGTAGATGCAGCTTCAGGTCCACTCTAAGAATTGTACAGATTTATGTCTAAAACTGGTATTGCTGCTCATGTGCAAGCAAATTCCAGAGCATGGCTAATGCAGGGTTAAATTTCGGTGCTTACAAGGCAGACAGTATTGGAGAACAGGTGAGTCTTAGAGTGTTAGTAGGGGTCTAGGTTTGTGAAACCAGCTTCATAAATTTAAATGCTGAGCTCCTACCTTTTTTTTTTTTTTTTTT
>NW_020955526.1:574201-603720 GCF_003031625.1 Empidonax traillii
GTATTTTGTTTTCATTGTTTGAAACATGACAGTTTTATCTGCATGAGGCTCAAAGTACTGTCTGCAAGGGGTAGGCAAGCTTCCATATCACTAGTTTCAAAAGTTCTTTATTCACAGCACAATTTTTGCTTTGAACCAGCTGTTCAAGTGATGGAGCCTGGACAATACCTTCTGTTGTTTTTCTGTTTGTTTGCTTCCTGCCAATTTCACATATAACACAAATGTCATCAACAGCAGTGTTGTGTCCTTATGAGAGGGAAAAGACAAGCCTGTACAGAATTTATTACTGTCTCTGGAAATAGACAGGAGCCTGAGGCAGCATCTATACCAGTAAATTGAATAGTGAAGGCAATGCTTTTTTGACCCTGAGGCCAACTGACACTGTCTAGTCTGTTCTATCCCACTAAACACTCATCTTCCAAAACTGAGGTTGTGTCTCAGATGTCTAACGGGGGTTGCCCCTGCTTGGTTCTGACACCCTGAGCACCCCTGGGAACTGCTTGGGAGAGTGCTAACCTGGACCTGGACAAAAGCATGCCAAGAGTTGTTTAATAAGTTAACAGTATGGATGACTGAGCTGTCTGGTGTCTGAGCTCTGACACTGTTCATTCACTTAGGTAAACTTGCCTTGATACTCTTCTGTGGATTTCAGATGTTACTGTGTGTTGCCTTTGTCACTATCAAGTTCAAGTTCTGTAGCCAAGGGTTTGGAGATGGGGAGGCCTGGAGATGGCTACAAGGCAGAGATCAACTATTTCAGAAAACGACTGGGATGACAAAGGGCACATACACACAAAAAAAGGCACTTATATTGTTCCTAAGAATATATCAGAGTTTGGCCGGAGACTTGAATTACAGAATTTAATTTTCAACATGGAAGAAAGAAAAATTAAGGAAAATAACACCTCAAGACTTGATGTTTCTGTAAAAATGCACAAAATAACTTTCTCTTTATATTAATTTTTTTTTTTAAATGAACTAGTACTTTTTCACATACAGGAAGAGCTTTTATGTTAGCTTGTATTCTGCTTGCTTGAATTATAAAATGCTTTGGGTTGGAAGGGACCTTAAAGATAGTCTAATTCCAACTCCCCTGCCATGGCCAGGGCTATCTTCCTCCACACCAATTTTCTCAGGACCCCATCCAGCCTGAATTTGAACACTTCCTGGGATGGGGCATTCAAAATTTCTCTGGGCAACCAGTTCCAGTGCCTCACACCCTCATAGTAAAGAATTTCTTCTTTATGTTCAATCTAAATTTACCCTCTATCAGTTTAAAGCCACTCTATCTTGCCCAATTTCTACAGGCTCTGGTAAAAAGTCCCTCCTCAACTCTCTTGTACCCCCTGAGGTACTGGGAGTTTTCCCTGTTGCCTTCTCCTCTTCAAGCCAAACAACCTCTCTCAGCCTTTAACAGGAAAAGTGCTCCAGCCCCCTGATCATCTTCTTGGCCTCCTATGGACTCTCTCCAACAGGTCCATGACTTCCTTAAGTTGGGGGCCTCAGAGATGGATGCAGTGCTTTGAGTGGGGTCTCATGAGATCAGAGAGGCAGAATCACCTCCCTTGACCTGCTTTTGGTGCAGCACAAGACACTGTTGGCTTTTTGGGCTGCAAACACACATTGCCTGGGCATGTTGAGCTTCTCATAAACCAAC
Source organism: Empidonax traillii (assembly GCF_003031625.1). Lineage (NCBI taxonomy): Eukaryota > Metazoa > Chordata > Aves > Passeriformes > Tyrannidae > Empidonax > Empidonax traillii. The sequence continues at coordinate 575,859 of NW_020955526.1, forward strand.
ATCCCCACATCCTTCTAATTCAGGTCTGCTCTCAATCCATTTGCTGTACAGCTTTATTTGTGCCTGGGACTGGCAAAGAACTGGCAAAGGATACCACATCATTACTTTGGAAGGAGAGAGTCTTCATTTTTCTTAAGCAGACTTCATAGATGTCCATTGTGATTATGAATTCATTAGGAAAAACAGTTAAAATGTAGGAAATACTTCGATGTATTCTAACGCTCTGTTCACTGACAATGGGTGACTTGTACTTGATCATAGCCGTGAATTTCTCTTTACGGCATGGGTATACAGAATAAAAAGCACTGGAAAGTTGGAGGTAATTTTGGTTCAATTATATGGTAGAAGTTTTAATTTCTGAAGCTAAATTAAAAATAGAAGATAAGAATACAGTTGGCTTTATTTCTTCTATTAAAAAACTTTAGAAAAACCCTCTGTCTAAATGCTAGAAAGTAAATTAGACCTTTTAGCTATTAGAACAGAATATCTCAATGAAACATTGAAAGAGAGAGTAGCAATGTGCACTGGGCAATATTAACAGCCTTCACGTGTAGATTGTTCCAGGGAGTGATGTTTCCACTCAACTGGCTTAGAAGGACATGAAAAGTAATCAGAGCTTTTAAAAAATGAAAAACTGACTTTTTTCATGTTTGACTTCCTTTAGTTTCATGTTGTTAATTGTAAGTAAAAATTGTAAGTAAAACCTTAAAAATGTCATGAATGGAGCCATAGTACTGGATCCTATAAACAAAAATTGAGATAGAAATGCCATCTCTTGTAGTTTGCAATTCAAAGGTATGTTTATGCTGCATAATGAATGTCAGTGAGATACACCCAGATGTGATCATGCAGAGACAACTACAAGGCCAGGAACAGGACTGACTTGAACCACGGAGTGTTGCTCATGAGCAGGGCTTGTTCCCTAAGGCACAACATCATGCCAGCACCACTTCCAATCCTCATGCTGGTACCTCTGAAAAAAGCTGCACTATAGGGTATGGGCACACCTGTAAGTGCAGGGCTTTGAGCTCCAGGTTCCACACAACTGCCTGGAACACCAGTGCTGTGCTGTGAGCTCGAGAGTTACACTGTTCATCCAGGGCAGCAGTGGAGCTGGAGCTGAAGAGGAAGGTACCAGACAGCAGATGGTTTCAAAACAAACAAACACAAGCACACATACAAATACTCCAGAAAACAGATGGGAGAGCCCAAGTGGGCTGAGCATTACTGTGATGACGTGCAGCAGTCTAGAGCAGCAGCTTTGCTGTGAGTGTTCATAGGCTGGGTAACTCAGGCACTGCAGAAGGGAAATACATGAAGGGAGTTATTGCCTCTTCAGAGAATTTGGTAGGAACTGCTGCACTAGGCCTGATAAGTTGGACAACAGTGGAAGTGTTTTTTATCACTTTTGTCTGAAATTGATCTGCAGTCAATAGAAACGAATTTTCACTATTCTAAACCTGAACAGAGCAGGAAAAGACTGTGATCCACTCCTAGTTTTGTCATTCAGTTCTACCACCTTTCAGCTCTATAACTCAGCAATGTTATGAGAAGAGAATTTGACTTAAAAAGAGCAAAATGAACTTCTGGATTCAAAATCCAATTAGCATTGCAAATCTTAATCTCCTTTTTTTCCCCCTCATCTTATAGCAAGAAGCATGGAGATTCCCTACTTTTACACTGAATGATGGCGCTGTGGAACAAAAAACAATGCAGGTCTGGATTTCACACTTTTTTTGGGTACTTCTTTTTTTTTAGCACATCTACATGAATTTACAAATGCAAATGTGATTTAATAAAGGACAGTGGGTGTCTGTACAGTGCAGTTGCGTGAAGCAGAGAGAGATGTTGGTGGAGGGTGGATAATTCTAATCAAACTACTCACACCTTGCCCTCCTTGACATGCAATACCACTTTAAACAGCAGTGCTCTAATAGAGAAAAGAGCTACTGTACTTACCCACTCAATAATTTGCATAATTTTGAAGAGCTGAAAATGTCACTGCTGTTTTATGATAATTGTTGGGAAATGATTAGCTATAGCATTTATACATTCCTGAAAAAACCCCCAAAACTATTTTACTATTCTCTCTTTAATATTAAAAAGGATTAATAAAATGAAAAATAAAATCACCTTGGAGGACAAACATTATGTATAAAATAATGGGTGTCATATGAAGGCACATAAGTTATCCATCCATTTGCTGTAGCTTGTCATATCTGGGAAAGTCTTAAAAAGACATACTCTTGACTGCCACTTCTGAAATTTCAAATGCAAATTTTAGCAATAGGAATAGCTAAAAATAACCCATTATTTTCTTTCTTCTCGACTTTGTAGCTTTGGTTAGAATTCACCAAATTTATGTCTCCTGTAATTCAAATATTTTTTAATTGTGACAGATAGATATGAGCTGCTCATCTCTTGTTCATCATTCTTCTTTCAGATAAATCCATTGATAAGAAGATTGAGACATCAGTTCTAGGTCCTCCTGGTTCTACAGTCCTTACAGATCCCTGAGCTTAGCAGGTTTGGTTGTTGTAGAGCGACATGAAGTAAAAACTATCTCTAATACAAATCCTTGTGGAATTGTGGTTCCACAGAAGTCCATATCCAGCATCCTTTGACTTCCAATGTCTTTCTCTTCCTCTTTTTCATATGCTTTAATAACAGTACAGCTGAGATTTAGAAAGGTCATTTTTATAACTGTCATGAAAGGCTAGACTGCTCTTCTTTGCCCAGCTCTACCTGGGAACCTGGCCATGAATGCCAGTCCCTCTTAGGGTTTTCAGTTTCTGTGTGATATGAATGATGTGTTTCTCCTGGCAGACTCTGTTTTGACAGTCTGTGCAGAATAGAGAACTTTTTAATCATTTTTCTCCCAGTTTAGAGAAACTGCTCAATTACACTCTAGAAAGGAGAGGAGGGAAGAAATGGCAATTTTGCTACACATATGGAGATAAAAGTTTAAGGAATGTCTTCTTTATCCAGCATAAGTTTACAGAGGATGAAGTATCACATATTTATGATATAAAGTCTCATTCAGAAAAAAGTATGACTTCCATCCAGACCCAATACATGTTCCAAAATATGACACATATTCTCTAGAAAGCTCTTGAGATATATTTATTTTTGTTTGATCAGGAAAATTTTGTCAGAAATAACTAAAACATCTCAATTTAAAAGAAGTATTTATTTTTACCCTTTACTACAGAAGAAGCTTAAACAATTACTGTCTTTTTAAGAATGTATGTGAAGGAATAAAAGGCAGCTTGGACTAGCATGACAAAACTAACTGTGATGGTTTGGACTTGGCTCCCTGCCAAATGCCCAACCCCCCAGTAGTAGTCCTTCTCTTCCTTCTTTCTACTTCCCCCAGGGCAAAGGAAAAAACTATGCAAATTTAAGAACCCGAAAATAAAGCTAGTTATATAAAAAATATATATATTTTATGTATATTACAGTTAAGATGCTATGTACACAGCAAATGGGAATCCAAACACCCCCCGAAGGGATAGGGAAAGGGGAAAAGGAATAAAAGGGAACAAAAAAGAACACCAAGTAGATATACGCAATCAAACTCGAGAATTAGTAAAATAACTAGTAAAACAAATCTCACCATGTCCCTTAGAAAAGTAAGATTGACACACACGGCCAGCACTCCCCAAGCCTCCACGTGGCAGGTCAGTGGATGCTGCAGGCCTCAGCCTTAGATAAGCGAGACCAATGCAGGGACCCACTGTTCCCGAACTTTGGCGGAAGAGAAGAGAGCGAAGGCCTCTCCTCCCTTCTTATTTATACCTCGATTTGCATAAAAATCATATGGAATACTGGGAACACTGCCCCTTCCTTGGTTACAAACTGGTAACCAGGGAAGGCCTAGATTAAAACCACCACGCTAACACAGCCTCACAAGGAGTGAGGTGTATTAAAACTTAACTGAGTAACAATCCAGAAGATTGACCACCATTTCTTGTATGAATTGACACACCAGGACATCTCAGAGTGAAAAACGTATTTTCCACCTTCACTGGAAAAGTTTGCAAAGACTTTTTATGATACAGAAATCCATATGGTTGTAATGAACTGTGTAGAATTGACTATTTTTATATAGACTATTTCTATGGTAGTGTAGCCATCCTAGTCTGGCTCACCACCCACATAATTGACCTTGTGTCTCATAATGTGTGTCTACTATATTTGCTATCACTAGAACACATTGGATACAGCAGTCTACATAGATCTCTCACAAACTGCAATCTTAAGTCTGATTCTTTGGGGTTTTATCACAATATCTATTTTTTCAAGAAATCAGGTGAGAGCATCCCTTGTTAGAAAATAGCATGTTTTAACCCCAGCCAGTAACTGAATATCACACAACCACTCGCTCACACCCCTGCCCTGGTGAGATGAGGAGGAGAATCCTAAAAGAAAGATAAAACTTGTGGGTTGAGATAAGAATATACAGAATGTTACAATAATTACTACTAACAATAATAGTAATAACAATAATAATGAAAAGGGAAAAGAGAGAGGAATAAAACCCAAGAAAGACAAGTGGTACACAATAAAATTACTTGCCACCCATCCATTTTGTGAGCAGCTATCAGCCCCTCCAAGCATACTCCCTCCACAGGAGGATGTTCTGGGGGTGACATTCTGTGGTATGGAATATCCCTCTGTCCAGTTTGGGACAACTGTCCTGGCCGTGCTCCCTGCAGTTTCTTTTGCACCTCTTCACTGGTATAACTAAAGGATCAGTGTGTTCCCAATGTTATTTTCTTATCGAACCTAAAACACAGCACTGTACAAGCTATGAAGAAGAAAATTAACGCTATCCCAGCCAAAACCAAGACAGAAAGATATCTAATCTTCTTTTAGGGCTTTGAAGCTCTGGCAAGTGTTTAATTATACTTACTGCTATGATGATACAGTTATTGTGCTATATCAAGTTTGAATTTCATAGAATCAAAGAATGGCTAGGGTTGAAAGGGACCTTGAAGAGCATCCAGATCAAACCCCCCTTCCATTGGCAGGGACCCCTTCCACTAGACTAGCTTGATCAGAAGCCCATCCGGCCTGGCCTTGAACACTTCCAGGGATGGAGCACCCACAAGTTCTCTGGGTAACTTGTTCCAGTGTCTCAGCACCCTCAGAGTAAAAAAAAAGTTTCCTAATATCTAATCTAAATCTGCACAGTTTCAGTTTGAAGCCATTTGTCTAGCTTCAAATTGCAGCCATTTGATCTTGTCCATCTTTGTCTCCAAGACTAAAAAGACCTCTTGTAGGAAGCATTTGTTCCTTGTGCCAGTACCTATTCACAGTAATCAAGACACCTCTTAACCTTTCTATTGAGCTTCACATCATAAGACTTGTTTTCCAACTACTGAAAAGTGTTTCTGTTTAGTTTGCTGGTTTTATTGTTTTCACTAACCTTATGAAAGGGAAGAGTTAGTCTCTAAGACTTAGAAGATATAGCCACTACTACTCCCACTTTTGCTTCTGCTGCCATTTATTGACTATTAGAAGGGATACTCCAAATGAAACCTCTAAAATTTTGTCTAGTGGAAATGTATTCAGATAATTGAGTACATTAGTCATGGAATGCTAAAGTGCTTAAAAAAGCAGGAGGTACAAACTCTCACATCACTCAGATACTTTCAGATCATCAATTCCTCCAAATTCCTGTTTTTCTCTCCAGTAGTTGTGACAGAATCTAATTTCAAAGCTAGAGTTTGTGTATACTTTCCATATGACTCATAAACACTTTTTTTCCTGATCTTATCATTTTTGAGACAATGTTTTTGCCTGTGTTTCTTCTTTAGGAGTTGTTACTCAGTAGTTCATGCTACATCTTATTTATCAAGAATACTGAAAGTTTTGGACTTTTCAAAGAGTATCAGTCTATCTTATTTTAAGTTGATGTGGTTTTTTTTCCCCAATATACCAATACCTCATCTGAGTGAGGAATTCAGAGTAAAAAAATAATGTATACTGATAACAGTTATATGCTAATTCATTAAGGTCTGATGTTACCTGAGTGCTAATCAAAGGAAAAATATTTGAAGGATAAGGTAGGGCTTGCAAGCATATCACACACAGGTTCTTTCCTAATATATTTCCCGTCTATCACACTTATTACTGCAGAGTGGGCTGACAGGTTAATTATGTACTTGCAGGAGAAGTGATACAGAGGTTATTATGATCTCAAAAGCAAACACTTATAATCATTTTATCTAAATAGAAGACGGCCTCACCTTTGTGAAGGTCTGCACTTAGTGACCTTTTTAAGGCAACAGTCGCTGCACTGTAAAGGAAGATATCTGATAAACTATCCATCAGTAGATACCAAGCCAATAGGATATAGAATGGTCTGTAAGAATGTAATCTATGCATATGGTAGTACATGGGAGAAAAGGACTGATTTTGTGATGAAGCCACAGGACTGAGATTCACAAAATTCTGTTATATTTTCCAGGTTAATATTTTCCAGATTTCTTATGTGCAGAGCTGTTACTGATATGGAGACTCATTGTGTGAGATTATATCCACTGGGTCTTACAACGTGGGGAGATCATATTAAAAGCATCTGGTGTGCCTGATTATTGATTGTCATATGTATGTATGTCCTGTTGTTTGGAAGGTGTGCTCCCAAATATATGAGATCCTCACAGATGGGACTGTGTTTTCAGTGAGGTTACAACTGTGAGAGGAATCTTATTAAAAACCACAGGGGCTTCTACAGTTGTGCAGATCAAAATTTTTTACCTGTTCTGGAACAGGCAAAGGCATCGACCTATCAGGGATCAGGCTATTCATCTACATCTAGCAGATCTTTTACCAGATTGAGAGAATGATGTTCATATAAGTACATATGAATTATCTGACATCTGGAAGGGGCTGTCTGGAGAGAGGTAAGAAGACCTAGCCATGCACTAAATATTTTAACTTGATAGATGATGATGTAGCTGCAGTCATATCATAAAGATCTTTACATATTTTATTTATGAAGAAATTCCAGAACTGAAGTCCATTAAATCTTGACATTTAGAGGTCTCTTGAGTTCTTGTTTCAGGTTTTTTTACCCTTTCATTTCATCTGGTTTTTCCTTTGTTCTGTTTTGTTTTGTTTTGTTTTAAATGAGCTTCATAGTTACTCATGTTTCTCCTTTAGCTACCTGCCATGCTTAACACTCAACCATGCTTAACACTCACCCATCTGATGTCAGTCATTCTGTACTTTGGGCTAGTTCATTGATTACTGCAATTAAACCCAGATATTAATTAAATAATAATACCTAGATACCCAATCCCTTCTACGGGGTTCAGACTCCATCATGATGCATTTTACTTCCCTCTCTACCCCAAAACTACTAAAGAAGTTCTATCTTAGCTGTTGGGTTTCTATGAACTTTCCATAAAAGCCCAGCAGGCTGTGCACAAATATAACTTCCCTCACATGGATCTGGCCTTAACACAAGAATAAAATATTCATCAACTAAATTATTCAGGGAGTAATTGTTGGTATTTGTTGAATAATGTATTCTGTTCATGGTGTCTGAATACTACAAGAGTGAGGTGAATAAATTATATGACAAAGGAACAAAATCACCAACTTGCATTTGTTGAATAGCATTTTATCTAAGCTAAATATATTTTTTAATAAAAACATAGCGTAAGGGATAAAAAATTTTTACCTTGTTTTCCTTTCTGACAAAGAGTAAGGCTTTAGGTATATATTGTAATGGTCCTTAAGCTGTACAACAGAATTTGAGATCTGACAGGTAGAACAATAATATGTTACATGGTAATTGCCAGAGAACACAAAACACAGTATTTCTTCCCTTCAGAAAATGTTTATTTTACTGCTGCTAGAAAGCATACTAGTAAATGGGTTATAGTAATTGTAAAAGTAACTTAAGTTCTGCTTATTCAGTGTTAGAGCTTATATATCCTACACCTTCAGCTATTTTACTGCCTTTACTTACTTGCTAGAATCATGTTCTTCACTGCATGAACAAATATTTTATTACTGAAAAAATAGATGTGCTTTTATTTAAGGGTTGCACTGAACAATGCCACATGAATAGAAATGTGCAATTTTCAGCTATGAGCTGTCTCATCTAGGAAACCTGTGAACCAGGAAGCCTGGTCTGAGTAAATCATGTGGACACACAACATGTGTCTGTGGAACAGAACTAAGAGCTGACAGTCCTTCAATTCAATACTGATTCAAATAATGACAAACGTGATCCCAACAGAAAGAGTGTAGCTGCTCAGTTCAGGCTGCTTCCACGTGGGTGGGAGGGATGCTAAAAAGGAACAACTGTACTTGAAAAAGTTTACATCACCAATATGTCCTGACTAATATTCCTCGAGGCAACGTTTTAACTTCAAAGAGCTGCTAATACCTCCATTTATGCAGTGCAATTTTTTATAGTCCTGATCTGCTGGCCTGCTTTCTCTCTTTTGGTTAAAATACAAGTGAACATCCACATATGTAGAGTATTGCACCGACTGAATCTAGTCAATAAAATTGCAAGATACCCCTTTAACACTTATCTGGAAACTGGAACAAAAGAGGGTGGTATGGATTCTGTGGGTTCTGCAAGAACCATTTACAACTTACTGATATTTATGAAAAGACAGTTTCAAGGAATTTTTCATAGTCACACAATAATTCACATTACATTGACTATTTGCTACAAACATAATTACAGATTACCTTAAAGCGTGGAGTTGAAATGTGCTCAGTAGGTGCATGTCTGTGTGCACAAGTAACACAAAAATTTGTTCATTTTGATTATTTCTTCATCCATCAGTACAAATATTCCCAATATCTGTTTGTTTCAGTGTCAGTCAAAGGAGCTTGACAGCTTATTTTAGGTGCTCAGGAATCAGTAAAAATTTCATAAATAAACATAAATTTAGCAAATGCTTACAGAGAGCATTCACTCAAAAAATGAGTTTGATTCAAGCTCACTTAACTATTTTGCTACCTGGGTCCTAAATAAGCAACTGTCATTTTAAAGAACATCATATTCTGATTGGATTTAATTCCATGTACTCTAGGAGAATTTATCTTCTTTGTCAATATTCTTGCCAGTACTGACTGTGTGAATAGAAATGCTGGTTTCTTCAGATATCCCTTCCCTGCCCTCACACCACCACGTGAGAACAGCTCACTAATTAGAAGGAATGCTATTTCTGTTGGTGACTTCAGCCTTGATTGTTATGAGATTCTGATGCTGTCACAACCCAAGGTGAAGTCTTCACCTGGGGAGAGAAGAATGCAAATACTGCATGCTATAAAAAGGAGAAGAGACATACTGACAAAAATAAGGCAGGTTTGTCTCAGAAAACATTAGATTTCTAAGTTTTTCATGCAGTCCAGCAGTTTATTTAACTCTTACTTATCTCTGAGAGATAAAAACTGTACTTGGATATTTTCTCCTTTTTTTTTTCTAAGACATCTACTTCATTGCTTCTTGTAATACAGAAAAATTACTGTAAGAGAATATTATTATCTCCATATTTGGCTCATGCATAGTCTTATGCCATCAAAATTAACTTTTATATCATGTTATTTTTTTGATGCAATAAAAGTAGCCACAGGTAACATGCTACCAGGTTAGTATAAAATGGGCCTCCTCACTCCTGAAGACCATTTTTCTTTTCTTGGACCATTGTGCTGAAATGGAAGCTCTTATTTAATCTTCTTACATCTTTAATAAATATAAATCTTAAAATGCTTCTCTTTTAAGTTTTCATTAGGCTTTGATCATCCTTTTGTGGAATAAATTCACCTGTAAAAAAAGATTTATGAGAATGTAGCTAAGAATTTACCCTGTAACTGGTGAAACATTTGGTTTTCTAATATGTTTGAGAGGAGAGCATAGTAAAGACTATTTTGCCCTTGATTTAAATTGTTGAAATCCAACAGATTGGCTTGTATTTTGCAGTTGTAAATGAGTACTAAATATGTTCTCGGAAGGAGAATATGAGTTAGTCATACTGGAAAAGAAAACATAATAAAAACTTATGACTCTGATGAGATTGTAATGAGTGGTGGAAGAGTCAAAGGATAAAGATAACAGTAAATAAAATGAAATTATGAAAACAATATTTGGAAAAAAATTAGTAATTAAGGAAGAAATTTCTTCTCAGTCACATACTAATTGGTAGTGATATAGTTGAAAGAGGAAAGCTTATAGAGTTTATCTTCTATCCTGTCTTTTAAAATCACCATACAGAGATATGTATATGTTAGGTCCCATAAAATGAAAGCAATCATTTAACCATGTATTCTTTTTCTCTACTTTGCAACTGCATCTGGTTCTTTAGAAATCTGCATAATATTTCCATAATGAGATTCAGACCCTAATATGCCAGACAATACTTCAGCAAACTTTCTTCCTAAGCAGTTATTATAGACAAAAGTGGGAGAAAAAAAAAATAACAGTGAAGTCACCGGTCTATGCTTCAAGAAAACATCTAAATGGCCCAACCTATCTCTTGGCTTTTAGTTTATACCTTTTCTGCAACACTTACTGGTGGGAAAATATCAATATCTGTTATTTGAGTCTCTAGTTTATTTATTTTCTTTTAATAAAATTGTAATTAATATTTCTGAAGATTGTATATGCCAGACTATGCTAGAACAAGTACAGTGCTAGTTAGCTTCTACAAAAGTAGTAACAATAATCTGTCCACAGGCTCCTAGAAGTGGAAAATTATGGCAAACTAACAAAAATTACTGATAGTCACACTGTGTCTGTCTGAAGTTCATACAAGGCTATGGAACCCTACAGAGAAACTCACTTAAAACTCTACTGGGTCTTGCAGAGAAATGGAAATCTTTCCAACTTTTTGTTTTTCTGTCTGCCCCCTGTTGACCTACATTTTTTCCTGGTCATTTCCTGTAAGACACTGTATTTGAAATTGAAATTTCTTTTACATAATTTTCTGCTGTATTCTTTACTCGTGATCTCATGAAAACAAGGAAAAGAGTAGAGGGATCAATTTTTAAAAAGAGTTCGATTTATGACATTTTGCAACAGATTTGGTTCTCAGTGAAAAAGAAACCAAAGTGGTACTGACTTCAAATATCTGAGCTACTGTACAGAGAAATTAGTCCTTGAAGTTAATCCCAGTGCAGTATGTGATCAGTAATCTAAGAATGTTTGGCTGGCCTATATGCTGATATAGCTTCATGGAATATTTGCTCATTGCCTTCAGTCTTCATCACATGACAAATTCATTTGTATTGATTGTTGCCCAGCAAAACTCTATCATAATTGTTAATATTTCCCTCAAAATGCAAGAATAATAGTTTTGACCACATTTATTTCCTTTAAAGCACCTACATGAGAGAAATTCTGTTTGTTGGAACATTTGTCAAATGTGGAAGTGCCATGAATATGCATACAAGCATGTATTCACACAAACATTGATATCACATGTGCCTGTATGACCTTTATGAAAGCTTTCTGTGGGCTGAGAATTTGAAAAGGAAGGAAGGAGGGTTTTGGCAGTGAAATAGGAAGTGTGACTTTCTTCATAATGCCTACAGGAAAATGAGCAGCTGTTGTGGAGGAAGTAAAGGACAATATGCAAAACGACCACCAGCAGGAACATGGATGTTTGCCATGTGATACTTTAAAACTGAGGATCAACCTGCTTGTTCATCTGTGTACCTGAACTCAGCCAGGAAAGAGAAAGATCATTTAAGGCACATTCCCTTTTCTTATGCTACAAAATCTCAGAATCACAGAGCAATATGACTTAGAAGGGACCCATAAGAATAATTGACTCCTACTCTTAAGTGAATGGCCCATACAGCGATCAAACCCACAACCTTGGTTTTATTAGCACCATGCTCTAAACATCTGAGCAAACCTCAACTGAAAGGGCAAAGGAGGTTGTAGGTCTGCAAAGAATGGCTATGGCCTCTTCAGAAGGGATAGTCAAGGAAGAAGAGAGGTGGTGGGGTAGCTCTGTGTGTTAGAAAGTGTTTTGATTGTCCGGAGCTTAATGATGGTGACAAAAGAGTTGAACGTTTCTGGGTAAAAATCAGGGGGAAAGACCAACAAGACAGATATTTACGAGTCAACAATGTGCCCAGGTGGCCGAGAAAGCCAATGGCATCCTGGTTTGTACCAGCAATAGTGTGGCCAGTAAGTCCAGGGCAGTGATCACTTTCCTATACTCAGCACTGGTGAGGCCACAATTCAAGTGCTGTGTCCAGTTCTGGGCCCCTCACTGCAAGGATATTGGGGTGCTGGAGCATGCACAGAGAGGAAAGCTGGTGAAGGGTCTGGAGTACAAATCTTATGATGAGCATCTGAGAGAGATGGGTTTGTTTAGCCTGGAGAACAGAAAACTCAGGGGGTACAATTGTTCTATACAACTACCCGCAAGGAAGATGTAGTGAAGTGGAGGTCAGTCTTTCTCCAGAGTAACAAGTGTTAGGCTTGCTCTATACCATTTTCACTAGTTATCAGATTCTGAAAGAAACTGCCAGACAATCAGTGTACAAGGGTTATGGCCACAGAAGAGAGCAAGCTGAAGTGACAATGGCTGTGTAATGACTATTAGACCTTTCTGGCCACCATGTCCTGAGCTCACTTTGACCTAAAGCAACTGCTGTCAACGCACATCAGACCCTATCACGAGTTCTATGTTGGCCAAAATCTGAGCAGGAGGTGAGTCAGTAGTCACAGCCCAACATGTTTCTGTGCACTTAGCCATTTCTCCCTGTAACTGGTCTGCAAAGTACAGGCAAAGAGGTAAATATCTGTTCCAACTGTATCATTTGGTGACTACAGTGAATGACTGTAGGAATGCCCATGTATTTTCTGGAATTGCTGCTTTATTCTCTCAGGAAAGAGCCTTCAGTGAAAGGAAATGTTCATTTCCAACATTTATTCATAGAGCTGCATATATTTACATACATTCAATCACTATAAACATACAGTTTTGAAAGGGGACCTGAGGAAAAAAAAATTGAGTTCACTCTAATGCAATTACTTTGAGCAAACGTGTAAAGAAAAATATAAAATTTAGGAACATCTAAATGCTTTCTCATTCACTCAGGGAAGAAATCACACATTTTAATAATGCCCTTGTACATATGATTAAAAAGAGAGACTAGAAAAAGACAAAAAGATGAAAGAGGAAAAGAGAGGAGTAAACGAAAGAGAAAGGAAAAGTGAAAAGGAAATGATTTACAGTGATTTCCTGCTTCATAGTCCTGATTATCACCTTGTTATAATCTTGATCTCTTTTGTGCTCCTTGGACAACTACTCCTCTAAAAAATAGCCAAGATCTCTGCCTTCTTATAAAAATTCTATCAGTCAAGGACTGAGAGAATGAAACAAGTTCTGGCTGGAACTTCCAGTAAATTTCCCCTGAATGCCACTTTTAAGGTCACAGTTTCAACACTCATGGACTCTTTATATACCTAAATGAACCTCCAATTTTTAGTATGGTATAAACATAGCAGAGGCTGCAGTCTTTGTTTCAATAATGGATCATAACATTAGTAAGTGCATCCTGAAAACTGTGGATAAAATGGCCATTAACTGGTCTGTAAGAAGGCCCAGACGTTAAAAATCCTGAATTGCTTTCAGAGAGATGGAAGGGTAGAAAACCTTTTATTTATCATTCTCAGCTATTTTCAAAATTCATTCCCATTTCTGGTTGTTAAGCATTAAGTCCTGATTGTTTCTGAAAATCCTGGAGTAGTTAATCAATCATACAAACCAGGTGTTGACTGGTTGTCTCAAACAGCCCTCATTCGACAAGTTCATCTGACATTTGTTTGCAACAAACAAGTAAATGAAGACTACCATCTGTATGGACAATAGCTTTAAAGGAAAAAGATAAGACTGAGGGGAATGACTGATTTGTAGGCTATTTTTTCTGTCAGAGAGAACAGAGTAAAATCTACATATTGTCAGTCAAGTTGACTGAGGGTTAATTTGCCTGCAATTCTTCAATAGATGACAGGAAACATGAAAGGCATGTAGGTAAAACCTCAGCACATCATATGCGTGAGACTCCATTATATATGCATGTGAGCACAATTTGCCTCTGACCTCAAAGGGATGTGGGAAGCAGAGCATCTTTCATTTGATCTTTGCAATATATCTCATTATATCTCCAATCTGTGTGGTACAGCTGACACACTGGAGGGAAGGGATGCCATCCACAGGGACATGGACAGATTTGAGAGATGGGACAGTGAGAACTTCACGAAGTTCAACAAGGCCAAGTGCAAGCGCGGGGTATCTCAAGCACAAATACAGTTGTGTGGAGAAAGGATTGTGAGCATCCCTGAGGAGAAAGGCTTGAGGGTGTTGGCTGACAAGAAGCTCAGTATGACCTGACAATGTGTACCTGTAGCCCAGAAAGCCAAACATATTCTGGGCTATAGCAGAATAAGCGAGGCCAGCAGGCTGAGAGAACGATCCTCCCCCACTCTGCTCTGCTCTCATGAGACCCACCTGGAATTCTGTGTCCGGTTCTAGGGCCCCCAACATAAAAGGATGTGGACCTGCTGGAGCAAGTCCAGAGAAGGGCCATAGAGATGATCCATGGGCTGGAGCATTTCTTCCATGAAGGCATAGAGAGAGCTGAGGTTGTTCAGGAAGGATAAGAAAAGGCACCACGGAGATATTTTAGCAGCTTTCCAGTACTTAAAGGGGCTACAAGAATGCTGGAGAGTGACTTTTGACAAAGGCATGTAGTGATAGGATAAGGGGTAATATCTTTAAACTAAAAATAGATTTAGATTAGGTATTAGGAAGGAATTATTTACTGAGAGGGTGGTGAGGCACTGAAACAGATTTCCCAGAGAATCTGTGGGTATCCCACCCTGAAAGTGTTCAAGACCAGTTCAAGCAGGTCGCTAACCAACCTGGTCTAGTGGAAGGTGACCCTGCCTGTGATGGAGGGGATGGAGCCAGATGACCTCTATGGTACTTTCAAACCAAATTATTTTATGATTCCATGAGTCTGTGAGCTCTGTGCTTTAACACCAAAATCATGAGGGTTCAACACCAGGTACAGCCTTTCCAAAATTTCTGGCTATCATATGGAGATGGTCTTGTGGCTCTGAGTGCACCTGAAGCTCTACAATCTCTTCCCCCGTTTCCTGGAGGTTTAGCTGATGGCTAAGGGTAGGGTCTAAGATAGTGGAGCTGTGCAACCCTGCACAAGCACATAGTTCATGTTCTGAATCTCGACCAATCTCTGGAAGAGTCTCTTGCTCTCTGGGCTCTAAAAGGGGCAAATAGGAACCACATAATCTGCTGGGCTGTAATAATTTCTTAAAACAGGATGCCTGACATTAAAATTCAGAGAATTACTCCTTCAAAATGTTTCCTCTTTAGCACACATGAAAATGATTGAAAGAAACTTCAGAAAGCTACCTCTTTATTTTTCATAACTGTAGAAAAAAAAAAGGCGATAGGTGCCCAGAAAGTCCAAATGATTCTCTTAATAGACCTTGGAAGATATATTAGCATTCTGTGTTTATAAAGAAAAGCAGAATTTTTTTTTTTTTAAATATGGATATCACTACTCATCCAATGCTATTCTGTGGTTCAATTTGTTTGAGTTTTAAGATCAAATGTAAATTATTATGTCTTCTGAAAACTAAAGCAGACAAAATTTTTCCACACATCTACCACAACTTTAATGACTTTAGAAAAGACATAAGAAAGAAAGGATATAAAGCTTTCTGTATCGAAGTTTTTATGTTGGTTGTCAACCCCTCAGTTTTAGCAGAAAACACATGTAGGGATGCAATTCCCATTAGATGACTATTTCAGTACTTCTTAGGCCTTTCAGTGAAATGTGTATCATTGGTCTACAATGTGGCCTAGATACAGATGAACAGACTCTTACTTAATTTCAAGGTTTTTCTCTGGTTTAGTGTAAGCAGAAATACTTTCAGTCATGTTTCCTCTGCCACATAGACCATTTCAGGTTTTAAAGTCTTAATGGTGTGAAAAAGGATTATGATACAGTTCCTATAAATTCTATCTATCCAAACACCAGTGCTTTTGAACATATTATATTAATAAGCATAAAAGAAGATGGACAATAGGTCATGAATAAATAAAATTGCAGAGAAAAAGAACTGTTCTTTTGCAATGAAATATACAAAAACTTTAATCAGTATGAATATTACTGTAACCAAGGCTAAGAGGAAGGAAAGAAGAAATCACATTTAATAATTGGTATTTGCTCAAAATTAATCCTTAGACCACATAGTATATAAGGCATTGTGGACATATATGCATTTCGAAGCTTGGTGTGAACAGTGGCATTTCAGACATAAGTACATTGAAACCATTAGAAATTCTAGTTAAGTTCAAAGCAAATACCGAATATGTAATTGCAAAACTTTTATAAGGTTTCCTCATTCCTGTGATAACTGAATCTGCTGCAATAAACTATGGCAGGTAAAAAGAAAGCTGAAAAAAACCCAGTTGAAGAAATGCTTATGGCTAAAATTACAATGTGAAATAAATGTCACATATTTTCAGTGCAATGGGGACCATTTGCATGGTAATTCTTATGACTGCCACCTAGAATTTCATGGAATTTGAAGGAGCTCCTGCGAGATTATCTTTGTCTCATGGCTCAGAGATATCCTGCATAGCCATGAAACAAGAGATAAGAACTTCTTGCAAAAGTAAGTAGGGTTTTCAGCAGGCTTTGAAAATATTTATATTGCTTCAGAATTTACTAAACTTTTCAGAGTGTCAAAAAGAAAATTATGTAGATATATATATATATAAAACAAGGGGGAAAAAAGAAAAAAAGAGTTTATCCTAATATACTCTACTAAGAGAAATAGAATTAATGTTTGGATTCCTTATGTAATCAAAATAGTTAACAGTTCCAGTATATGAGAAAAAAAAGGTCATCAGATTTATATCTTTGGAATTAGATTCTGTGTAATTCTACGTATATATTAACTAATTAATTATCCACATTTTAAAAGAGTTAATATATTAAATGTGAACTATAAGAGGAAAAACTGTTCTGAATGTATACCATGTTTTTTGATACTTCCAGAAAAGCCCAGAATTCAGTGAAGGAGATTTTTACTTGAGTGCTAGAAATATATCTGGGTGCTTAGTTTAAATGCCTGTGTTGCTAAATAACTTTTAATGGAGAACTGACATAGAGACAGTTCCAAATCTAATACTGATGTAAAACAAATGCAGGAGATGCATGCAGAATTCTGAAAGTACTGGAATGAGACAAACAATGACATAAGACCAGTTTTGCTGCAAATGCTGATGTCTGTTATGATTACCAATGTATGTCAACAGCGAAGATGTGAGAAGTGCAAGAAGTGAAATCTTGACACAGATTTTGTAATACTCTGTAGTTGTGCGTGAAATTATTCTTGAATAGAAAATTATGGATAAGCTATTATAGAACTTAGGGTGTTTGCATGGACATGTCAGGAGTAAATTGACTCCGATTTTGAGTAACAGAAAGCTAACAGCTAATGGGATGGTAATTTCTGTGAACCATATGGGCACACGAATATTTTCTAATTTCGTTCCATGAATATTATCTGTTCCTTTTTGTATGAGCACATTGTGTTTTAATTATTAGTACTGCTTCTGGATGAAATAAACAAAATATGATTATTGGAAGGTTAAATGAGAAAAAAAGACAATGGTACGCTCTCTGCAATGGAAATTATGCCAATAAATCAGAAAGGACTGTGACACACACATTCTTTTAAAACACATTATCTGTGAAGCGTTGCAAATTGGGAGTCAGGTGTTTTGGTGTGCATTCAGACAAAAGATTCCAGAGGAGTTAAAACTGGATTCCATTTCAGGAAAAGGTATCTGCTCATTTAACATAGCCAGTTTAACAAGGAGAACCTGCATTTTTCTGCACAGCCCATAGCTTAGAAAATCCTTGCCACAGACCCGTATGACTTTTCCCTGGACCATTGGGAACTATGATGGTTAACAATCCACAACATTGGAAAAAAAAGGATGTGCTATGAAACTTAAGAAGACACCAGAAGTAATATCACAAAAATCAGCTATATGGGGGACAAATTTTGGAGAAGGCAGTCACTAAGTGCCAGGTTCTCCACAGAGTAACATAAACCACCATAAGTCCCTGTATAATGTAAAAAATTAGGAAACCAAAGGAACTGTTATACAAAAACATATATGCACTTGCTTAAATCTCATTGGCTTCAGTACTAAATGATTGAACTCTCTTAAGGAGATGATATTACTAATATATTTAATGCGTAGCTCATACTTAAAGGCTTTGAAGAGTCTAGAGAAGCCTTGAGAAGTCCTCATAGCCAAGATGTTTTGCCTTTTCAAAACAGTGTTATTCAGACTCCCAGTTAAAGGCAATCAATATCTAGTATAGGTAACCTGATTACAATTGCATGAGGATTATATTTGTAAGAACACATCCATCTCCAAGGAAATTTCAAAATATATTTAAAAACTGAATTGCATTTAAGCTTCATTTTAATAGAAGAATAAGTTTTGGAGAGTAACAAAGTTATGTTCAGCAAAAAAATAATTTATACACCCTCTACTTAGCAACCTCTTATATGCTTAAATAATTTAAACTATTTATAGATGAGAATATCTTCTGTGTATGCTTCAATTATTGCTTTCAGTATATTTTCTCTCTTTTCTCATGTAGCATGCTGCATATACTCAATGTGTCTCCAGTGTCTATTATCACAGTTCTCGTATAATAAACTTCTTATCTGTGAGAATATGACCTTGACACTGTGAAAAAAAAGCCTTTTAAAGAATAGCTCAATTAAAATCTAATACCTCTGTTTAGGATTTGATTTCATTACTATTCATAAGACTGTGCAACACTATTTGAGTCATGAGTTCTCATGCAACTCGAATACTTGTTTCAAAAGAAGTCATTACAAAAATAATTTTTATTCTTCTCTCTGCCCTATTGATTTTCAGTCACCATGGAACTTTCTTTGTTGACTTTGCAAAGGTCTCTGTCAAAAGTTCGCACTATTGTGATAATAATTGTTGATCAGGGTCCATTTGGAACAGGTAAATTTAAATGCAAGGTGGGTAGAGGTGAGTAGTAGTAAAGATGCATGCAAATCACAGAATAAGTTGGGTAGGAAGGGACCTTAAACATTATCCAGTTCCAACCCTCCTTCCATAGGCAGGGACACCTCCCACTAGACCAGGTTGCTCAAAACCCCACCCAACCTGACCTTGGACACTAACAGGGATGGGGCATCCACAGCTTCTCTGAGTAACCTGTTCAGTGCTTCACCACCCCCATAGTAGAGAATTCCTTCCTTATATCTAATCCAAATCTCTCCTCTTCTGTTTTAAAACTGCTTACCCTTGTCCTATCTCTATCTTCCCACCTAAAAAGTTGTTCTCCTTCTGTCTTGTGAACCCTCTATAAGTTCTGGGAAGTCCCAATGAGGTGTCCCTGGAGACTTCTATTTCCTGAGCAACAGTATTTGGGTTGAGAATGTAGTGTAATCTACCAGACTGCCACTCAGGAGCGTGAAGTTGCATGTCCAAAAATGAACTTTGGATGTGTCATTTACCCCAAGTGTCTGTTTGGCCATCTCCAACTGAGAATAATAATTGTATGCCTTTTAGGGGATGATGGTTCTTATTCAATTGATTTCACAAACTGTTCTAAGAGGGACAGACACACAGCCTCACAAACATGAAGTAGAAAGAAGTATTTAACTGAGCCTTCAGTTTGTCTTCAGCACTATTGTATTTGCGTTGGCATGGACATCTGTACTTCTGAAACAATCTATATCTCAGATTTAAATTTCTCTTTTCTTAATCAGTGAGTATATTTTGTGTTTTCTCACTTTATGATTTCTAATCAGCAAGCTTTTAAAAAATCATGAAAATCAGTTATCAAAACAAACTCAAACACTTGAATTTCCTTGAAGTTTCAAAAGCTTCAAATATATTTAGAAAAAAAAAAAAAAGAGTAAAATCACCAAAACAAAGCTACTAAAGTCATCTGCAAATTGAAAAAGGAGCAAATCAGAGAAAGAATGCACACTGAGTTCAGTAAATATCAACTTTTAACAAAGATATCGTGTAGACTGAGCATCTACTGTGAATGCAAGAAGTCAAATTGACACCACAAAGGTCTTACAAATTGGAAGATGATCTAGATAAAGTAAGGGCAAAATGCAAGCTGTCAAAAGTCAAGCTGAATCCAACCTGAGTTCAAAATGTGAACATGATTAATATTTTAGTAATATGTAGAAAAGAAATGAAAAATAAAAATTATATATACCTTGTTTTTCACTGAAAAGGAGGATATTAAATGGAAGATGCTGAGGTTGCACAACTGAGACAAATATATAAAGAAAAAATTATAATCTGAATTACTACACACCAAGTAAACTGAATCTCAAGTGTAAATTGTTAAATAGATGAACACCATTGTAAAATTCTGTGCTACAGTGGATAAGTTGTAAAATTTGTATCCATATTCATCATGCTAAGTGTATCAACACTTGATTTGAGGACTACATATATGATAAACACTTACAAGGGGCAGTAATTCAGGTAGGGACTACGCTGCTAACCTGCCCTCAGCCATATAGAAGTCTAGTAGTTTAATGGGAAAGAATAATTAGGAAAATTGAGATATATAAAAAGGAAAAAATGCAATGCAGAGGAACGTGACAGTATGACATGATAGCTTTTGCTTGTTAAAAATAATTGATTTTCTAGACAAAGAAATTGAAAAATATCTATAATATTCTCAACCAAGCATAAGACATTGTTGTTGTATAATAGACTACTTGTTAAACTGGTTTAGGGTAGTAGAAATGGAATGGTGGACTAGAAACAGATTAAAGGGGAAATTACAAGCGGTTGCTCAGAAATAAAAGAGGTGACTTGTGTTTTTTTTCCTCACAAGCCAATCTTGATGTCAAACTTAGGTGGTGTCTGCTTTAATGACTTTGCCATAAGAATGTGCTGTTAAACTGAGAATACAACACCATTAGAAGGCATAAGCAGTGCAGAAGATGAGAAATAAACCACAGAGAGCATGCAAAGACCCAAAAGACTGAAATAAGGTGTTTCCTAAAACAATTAATAGAGTAAGAGAGTATGATGAATTTAGTTACCGGTAACAAGAATCATCAGCATGAACAATGTTTGTAGATGAAGATGTTGCCATTGGCTGATAGCCCGTTTGATGTGCACTATCAATCTGATGTAAGAGCACACAGTAGAAATGGAAGCTTATAATGTATCAGTCAGGGGATATTTATTGATGACAGGCAAGTGTTCAAGCAGAGCACAGCCAAGACTTTGTCTGATTGTATATGACTCATTATCAAAAAATAGGAACTCAGTGAAAGAAGTGTGAAGACGAGCTTGAAGAATGACCAGAGAAGAAAAAGTAAAACAGAAAAGAATGACTTGTTTAGCAAATCAGACACTTATGGCCTTAAGATTTTTGAATATGAAGATGAGAGATGCTTGAGAGTGACCCAAGAAGCACAGACTCATCCTGCTATCCTTTATTCCTTTGCTCTGTACATATGTAATTGTGGTCTGTATAGCTGTTTCTGACATAATAAAAAACAGTTTCCACCTCTGCCTTCAGCTTTGGAATCACTGAGCCACTTTCCTTTCATCTTGCTACTGAGAACTTCCAGGAAAAATAAGACAAAGTCTAGTCATGAGGCTGCCCAGCAGAACTCAGAATTAACTGGGTAATAGAGTGGTTTGCATAGTTTGTTGTGGTGGTGGTTTTTTTTTGTTGTTTTGTTGTTGTTATTGTTTGTTTGTTTGTTTGTTTTGGTTTGGTTTTTTTGTCTGTTCGGTACATTATTTAGGAACTTGCATATCTGACTGTCTCTCCCAGACTACAAGTTGTGTAAAACATGATGGATAAAGCTGTCTGACTTTCACATTTACTTCTTTATAAATTATAATGTTACTATTAATTGAAAAATTAACATCATTCACTAAACGTCTGCAAATTAGTTTTTCTTAATTTGAAGGGCTGTAGCACTGAAATATTCTTCCTAGATCATCCTTTGAGCTTAGCTAGAATTAGTGTTGTCAGGATTATCATCTGATTGATAGTTTGACACTACCCATTTCTGACATTTCACTGGTGTTATTTCATTTTGGGTTCACTGGCACTTGCACAAAGTGAAGAGTTTAAAATTATTTCTGATGTCTCAGCAAAGGGAAGGTCAATAAGCTGCTGAGGAAGAAAACATGCAAGTCAGACATACAGCAATATACATTTAAATGTCTGGAAAAAAATTGAGACAATACATTATCATACACTTTTAGCCGATGAAAACAACAGTTTCAGTAGTGGAAAAAATAATCTAATTTTTTAAAAATAAACAGCTAAAAAGCTTCTGCCTCCTGAAGAGCATTCAGTGCATCTCGTCTAGAAAAAAATTGTCTATCCTAAGCAATCTACTTTTTCAATGATCTGTAAGTAGTATCACAGCACAAAGTGAGGGTGCAAGACTGAATTATTTGTTTGATTATTTCAGGTGGGTCAGTGATTATAGTTTCTTTTTTGAATCATGTACAGACCTGAAAAACTGCAGCTTAGTACCCACTGACTCAGCGGGAAGGTTGTTACGACCTTGAAAAATCTTGGTCCTTAAGAACAATATTGCTGCCAACTTAGAGGAGATAAGGGAGGAAACCAAAAAAAAGACTTCGAGAAAGCAGATGTTTAATAAAAAAAGAGTTCTATGTTTTCTGGATGTCCTCTCCTACTAAGTATGAAATTCCATAGAACAAGGATTCTTAACATATATAACGCTTCTAGAGTTTTAATAATGATATTTTTACCTTTAGTAGTGGCATACTACTATATAATTTTTATGGATTTTAACTTCATATTCATGTTCTTCATTAATTTTTATGCAGTCTTGGGTTAATTAATCTAAACCTCTATTTACATATTACAGAACAACCATAATTTTATTTCTTTTAAATTACAGAGAATTTTTTTTAACATGATGGGAAGTTGCTAGTAATGAAAATCCTAGTAGTACTAAGAAAATCCTGCAGAATAGTTTTAAACGAAAGTTAGAAGGCTTTAAATCCTCCAATATTTAGTACTCTAAATCATTAAAAGGTAGAGCTGATGTGACTCTTTCTGATAAAAATACCAAGCATAATGAACCCCACTTATTTTTTTATTCAGATTTTACATTTGGATTTGCTTTTGTTTTGTTTCTTCAGTGATGAGAAAAAATATGACTATTTGCAAAAACCTCAAAGCATTTACCTCTTTATTTCTTTTTTAAACCTAGCATCTTAAAAGTCATCAGAGAATTTGTGTCTGCCCGTCTGCCCCTCCAATTCCTTTATGAAGTTCAATCCTGTTGATCGAGGTCTACAGGGAAAGTAAACATCTCAGACCCATGAAGTTTCTCCAAATTTAATTAAAAATAGCAGTGAGGTAGAGCAGAGAAATGTCTCAAATACTGCCAATCAGAAAAATGCTTCAGGATCCAGTTACTTCCTCTCAGACAGTAGGCAATCCTCTCGAAGTACAGCCAACAAAAATGCTGGCAATTGTGAAAAATCTTCATTCAAAGACCACACGTCCTTCAACATTAAAATCAATAACATATGAATGCAAAACTACAGGAAAATTTTCCCTAATTTTCACATTTCTGGTTGTGCAAGTTTCTGTTTCCTTATTTTGTTATTTCAGTGTAATCTAATGAAGGGGGAATCCCAACATCCATGCAAAATTTTCAGGTTTATATTTTTTACTAAAAAATTCAGGTTAAAATCAATCTGTATTTCAAGATATTTATGCNNNAAAAAAAAAAAAAAAAAAAAAAAAAAAAAAAAAAAAAAAAAAAAAAAAAAAAAAAAAAAAAAAAAAAAAAAAAAAAAAAAAAAAAAAAAAAAAAAAAAAAAAAAAAAAAAAAAAAAAAAAAAAAAAAAAAAAAAAAAAAAAAAAAAAAAAAAAAAAAAAAGAGCAAAATCACCAAAACAAAGCTACTAAAGTCATCTGCAAATTGAAAAAGGAGCAAATCAGAGAAAGAATGCACACTGAGTTCAGTAAATATCAACTTTTAACGAAGATATCGTGTAGACTGAGCATCTACTGTGAATGCAAGAAGTCAAATTGACACCACAAAGGTCTTACAAATCGGAAGATGATCCAGATAAAGTAAGGGCAAAATGCAAGCTGTCAAAAGTCAAGCTGAATCCAACCTGAGTTCAAAATGTGAACATGATTAATATTTTAGTAATATGTAGAAAAGAAACGAAAAATAAAAATTATATATACCTTGTTTTTCACTGAAAAGGAGGATATTAAATGGAAGATGCTGAGGTTGCACAACTGAGACAAATATATAAAGAAAAAATTATAATCTGAATTACTACACACCAGGTAAACTGAATCTCAAGTGTAAATTGTTAAATAGATGAACACCATTGTAAAATTCTGTGCTACAGTGGATAAGTTGTAAAATTTGTATCCATATTCATCATGCTAAGTGTATCAACACTCAATTTGAGGACTACATATATGATAAACACTTTCAAGATGCAGTAATTCAGGTAGGGACTACGCTGCTAACCTGCCCTCAGCCATATAGAAGTCTAGTAGTTTAATGGGAAAGAATAATTAGAAAAATTGAGATATATAAAAAGGAAAAAATGCAATGCAGAGGAACGTGACAGTATGACATGATAGCTTTTTCTTGTTAAAAATAATTGATTTTCTAGACAAAGAAATTGAAAAATATCTATAATATTCTCAACCAAGCATAAGAAATTGTTGTTGTATAATAGACTACTTGTTAAACTGGTTTAGAGTAGTAGAAATGGAATGGTGGACTAGAAACAGATTAAAGGGGAAATTACAAGTGGTTGCTCAGAAATAAAAGAGGTGACTTGTGTTTTTTTTTCCTCACAAGCCAATCTTGATGTCAAACTTAGGTGGTGTCTGCTTTAATGACTTTGCCATAAGAATGTGCTGTTAAACTGAGAATACAACACCATTAGAAGGCATAAGCAGTGCAGAAGATGAGAAATAAACCACAGAGAGCATGCAAAGACCCAAAAGACTGAAATAAGGTGTTTCCTAAAACAATTAATAGAGTAAGAGAGTATGATGAATTTAGTTACTGGTAACAAGAATTATCAGCATGAACAATGTTTGTGGATGAAGATGTTACCATTGGCTGCTAGCCCGTTTGATGTGCACTATCAGTCTGATGTAAGAGCACACAGTAGAAATGGAAGCTTATAATGTATCAGTCAGGGGATATTTATTGATGACAGGCAAGTGTTCAAGCAGAGCACAGCCAAGACTTTTTCTTTGATTGTATATGACTCGTTATCAAAAAATAGGAACTCAGTGAAAGAAGTGTGAAGACGAGCTTGAAGAATGACCAGAGAAGAAAAAGTAAAACAGAAAAGAATGACTTGTTTAGCAAATCAGACACTTATGGCCTTAAGATTTTTGAATATGAAGATGAGAGATGCTTGAGAGTGACCCAAGCAGCACAGACTCATCCTGCTATCCTTTATTCCTTTGCTCTGTACATATGTAATTGTGGTCTGTATAGCTGTTTCTGACATAATAAAAAACAGTTTCCACCTCTGCCTTCAGCTTTGGAATCACTGAGCCACTTTCCTTTCATCTTGCTACTGAGAACTTCCAGGAAAAATAAGACAAAGTCTAGTCATGAGGCTGCCCAGCAGAACTCAGAATTAACTGGGTAATAGAGTGGTTTGCATAGTTTGTTGTGGTGGTGGTTTTTTTTGTTGTTTTGTTGTTGTTATTGTTGTTTGTTTGTTTGTTTTGGTTTGGTTTTTTTTGTCTGTTCGGTACATTATTTAGGAACTTGCATATCTGACTGTCTCTCCCAGACTACAAGTTGTGTAAAGCATGATGGATAAAGCTGTCTGACTTTCACATTTACTTCTTTATAAATTATAATGTTATTATTAATTGAAAAATTAACATCATTCACTAAACGTCTGCAAATTAGTTTTTCTTAATTTGAAGGGCTGTAGCACTGAAATATTCTTCCTAGATCATCCTTTGAGCTTAGCTAGAATTAATGTTGTCAGGATTATCATCTGATTGATAGTTTGACACTACCCATTTCTGACATTTCACTGGTGTTATTTCATTTTGGGTTCACTGGCACTTGCACAAAGTGAAGAGTTTAAAATTATTTCTGATGTCTCAGCAAAGGGAAGGTCAATAAGCTGCTGAGGAAGAAAACATGCAAGTCAGACATACAGCAATATACATTTAAATGTCTGGAAAAAAATTGAGACAATACATTATCATACACTTTTAGCTGATGAAAACAACAGTTTCAGTAGTGGAAAAAATAATCTAATTTTTTTAAAATAAACAGCTAAAAAGCTTCTGCCTCCTGAAGAGCATTCAGTGCATCTCGTCTAGAAAAAAATTGTCTATCCTAAGCAATCTACTTTTTCAATGATCTGTAAGTAGTATCACAGCACAAAGTGAGGGTGCAAGACTGAATTATTTGTTTGATTATTTCAGGTGAGTCAGTGATTGTAGTTTCTTTTTTGAATCATGTACAGACCTAAAAAACTGCAGCTTAGTATCCACTGACTCAGCGGGAAGGTTGTTACGACCTTGAAAAATCTTGGTCCTTAAGAACAATATTGCTGCCAACTTAGAGGAGATAAGGGAGGAAACAAAAAAAAAGACTTCGAGAAAGCAGATGTTTAATAAAAAAAGAGTTCTATGTTTTCTGGATGTCCTCTCCTACTAAGTATGAAATTCCATAGAACAAGGATTCTTAACATATATAACACTTCTAGAGTTTTAATAATGATATTTTTACCTTTAGTAGTGGCATACTACTATATAATTTTTATGGATTTTAACTTCATATTCATATTCTTCATTAATTTTTATGCAGTCTTGGGTTAATTAATCTAAACCTCTATTTACATATTACAGAACAACCATAATTTTATTTCTTTTAAATTACAGAGAATTTTTTTTAACATGATGGGAAGTTGCTAGTAATGAAAATCCTAGTAGTACTAAGGAAATCCTGCAGAATAGTTTTAAATGAAAGTTAGAATGCTTTAAATCCTCCAATATTTAGTGCTCTAAATCATTAAAAGGTAGAGCTGATGTGTCTCTTTCTGATAAAAATACCAAGTATAATGAATCCCCCTTATTTTTTTATTCAAATTTTACATTTGGATTTGCTTTTGTTTTGTTTCTTCAGTGATGAGAAAAAATATGACTATTTGCAAAAACCTCAAAGCATTTACCTCTTTATTTCTTTTTTAAACCTAGCATCTTAAAAGTCATCAGAGAACTTTTGTCTGCCCGTCTGCCCCTCCAATTCCTTTATGAAGTTTAATCCTGTTGATTGAGTTCTACAGGGAAAGTAAACATCTCAGACCCATGAAGTTTCTCCAAATTTAATTAAAAATAGCAGTGAGGTAGAGCAGAGAAATGTCTCAAATACTGCCAATCAGAAAAATGCTTCAGGATCCAGTTACTTCCTCTCAGACAGTAGGCAATCCTCTCGAAGTACAGCCAACAAAAATGCCGGCAATTGTGAAAAATCTTCATTCAAAGACCACACGTCCTTCAACATTAAAACCAATAACATATGAATGCAAAACTACAGGAAAATTTTCCCTAATTTTCACATTTCTGGTTGTGCAAGTTTCTGTTTCCTTATTTTGTTATTTCAGTGTAATCTAATGAAGGGGGAATCCCAACATCCATGCAAAATTTTCAGGTTTATATTTTTTACTAAAAAATTCAGGTTAAAATCAATCTGTATTTC
>NW_020955526.1:604750-650340 GCF_003031625.1 Empidonax traillii
TGAATGCAAAACTACAGGAAAATTTTCCCTAATTTTCACATTTCTGGTTGTGCAAGTTTCTGTTTCCTTATTTTGTTATTTCAGTGTAATCTAATGAAGGGGGAATCCCAACATCCATGCAAAATTTTCAGGTTTATATTTTTTACTAAAAAATTCAGGTTAAAATCAATCTGTATTTCAAGATATTTATGCAAGGCAAATGTTTTCAGGTTCCTCACTTCTTGCCACACAATTCTCCTATTTCTATCATTCAGTGTCATCAGCAGGCTGTACTATTGGGAGTGGTTATGTGAGCCTGAAGCCAGTCTGCAAAGATCACCATACTGATCAGCGCTGAGCCATCAACAAAGCTAAGGCAGCTGTTGTTTTGGTGTATTAAGAAACATTTACAAGATAGATGAAGAATTAATTTTTTTTTTTTTTTTTTTTAGGCAGAGGACAACAGCTATGAACAATTTCAGAACAAGGGATTAAACCTTTGAACACAGTGTTTGAAATTTGTGTCTTTTAAAAAATAAGTAAATAAAAGGATAAAATGAGCAGTCATTCCATCAACAGCACAGAAATGCATCAAATAGACTAGTCATTTTTAAATGGAAGTAGTCAGAATCTACCTGGAGCTGATGCTACACTCACTAGTATGAAAATAAGAGTCACTGAAACAGAGTGGTAGTTTAAATCTAATTTGGTGCTGGCACCCTGTCCAGGCTGCCTTGGCTGGGTTAAGCACCCTCCCTTCCCTGTGGCTCTGGGGAAAATGGTACCCCAGCAAGGCATAGCCAGGGTGGCAAGCAGGGAGCCCTGAGGAGATGTCTGTGGTCTCACAGGAGGTTTCCACTCTGCATGGACATGGGGGTTTTCACTGGGCAGCACAAGCACACATACAGCTGGATCACCCACATCTCCCACGGAGGGGGATGCAGGTAGCACTTGGACTCCTCAAAGGGAGGGGTGATGAGAACCTGTGTGGCCTGTGAGGTGTGTGTGTGTGTGTGTGTATGAACTGTTTGCAAAACTGTGAAAATGACATTTATATTGTCATACACACATATTGTATATTGTGCATGTATAATTATAGATTTTTGAATTAGTTCTAAAAGGATGTTTAGAAAATAGTCTACATATATTAGCATTTTGTAGTATTATGGCTTGTGTGTTGCATTGCTGCTATTGATCCTTAATGTATAGTTCGCTGATTACCAGTTAATTACATGCCATTAGTAATTAAATTACCTGCTTCAATCCTGATCTGATTTTGACAATATGAACTTTTCCCTGTGACATAGATATAATGGCATTTAGTCTTGATTAGCTTAGGTAGGTGTGCAAAAAAGTATATAAGTGATCCTGACTGAAATACACATTCATTCTGTTTTTTATTTGAATGGAAATTTATGTTGCAAGAGTGATTAATTTCTTCTTAATTATATTATTACTTTGTTGTGCAGTATAAGTAAAACAATCCTTGAAGCCAGAATTTTTTTCAAAAATATAATTAATTAATCTAGTACGTAAGATTGAATTAAGTAATTATTTTATTGACTATAAATCCAATATGTGCTGTAATGACCCTTACCTTTCCATGGCTAGGATCTCATAATCCTACACTCTAATGAAGAATCAATGCCATTGCTTTTAAAACCTATTTCTTTTTTTCAGAGAGGACAAAAATGAATGAATTTTTAGGATCTGCATTTTCCAACTTAAAGTTTGGAATAAAGAAAATTATTTATAGATGTTCAGTAATCCTTTCCAGCTCTGAAAGCCAGCCCTTCATAAGCTGTTAATGCAATATTTGTGTTATCAAGCTTTGCACATCACACTCCTCCAGAAAACACATGAAATTCTGCAGACAGTCTCCCTTCAAGGAGTTGTGTGATCTGGACACTGAGTCTTGAGGGAGTGAGGAAAATCTGCCTGGCCACTTTCATGGCTGTCAGTAGCACTATCCAGAGTTTCAGAAATACAGCAGCAAACTTTGAGGAGCACTGCTTGTTACTGAGCCAATGTATAATATTGCACTCTACAGGGTTAGATTCACAATTTCTTCTGTTAAAGGGGATGGAGGACAATATGTAACAAAAAGTTAACTTGTCTCTGTTATCAGTGGTGGTAATCAAAGTGATGGTGTGAGATACAGCAGGTGGAATGATGTTAGGATACACACAGAAAAGATGTTGAGATATTCAAATGATTGAATCCTTGGAGCTGCGAGTAGGGAGAACATCACCTTGGTTTTATCTCTGACAGGTTCTTTCTTTTGTATATCAGCTGCTGAAAAAACTTGTCTTCTAGAAAGGGTTATGGGTTTCAGGAACATGTTTCTGCTCTGAAAAGTGTCACTGTTCTGAGGAGTTGGGTCAGAAAAAAATCTGGGAATGCCTATCTCTTACTCTTGCAAAGATTTTTTTTTACCTTCCAAATTGTCATAAAACACCACCTGCTCTCTTGCTTCTAGTTCTGCATGTGAGTAAGAATGTAGAGCAAATATAGCTGCTGATGCTGGGACATAACAGCATAGAAACTTAAGTTTCACATTAGGTGATATACCCAGGGAGAAATCAAAAACCTGGTATAAAACAACAGATGCAGTTCAACTGGAAAATCCCTTAATCCAGGCTCAAGATCAGTGGTTATGGGGAAATAGGTGCATTTAACAACAGTCGGTAAAATAACTGATGAATAAGTGCTGTGGATGGAGTGATGCACTTCACTTATAAGAGAAAAGCAGTAATATGTTTATAAATTTTATAATTATATAAACCGGCAATTTTATGAAGTTTGATAATAAATGCAACAGTGGCTTAACAAAATTCAATGACAAGAGCATAGGGTCAGACAAAATTGTCAGGGAGACCTTCCCATTGAGTCATGAGGATCAGAAAGAACCCCCTTGTGTTCTAAAATTCTTCTTAGCAAGGGGGGGCAGTTCAGATGCAGATGGATCCAGCCTTAGTCTCAGCGTTGGTCAATGGTTTATATCTGAAGGATTATATGTTAACAACTGATCCTTTATATCACTTAGTTAAGATTTCAAAGTTTCAACCCACTTATTCCCACTTCACTTTCAGAGTATCTGACATGACAAGGGTTCTCTCAGTGTCAATGAATAACCTTGCCAGGTATTGCTGCTCAAGGGGAGATCCTGGTGTGCAGTCTGATGACAGCCAGGAAAGCTCAATGGGCCCTGGGCTTTCCTCTATTTATGGACTAAAATAATTGATTCGAAGTCATATTTTCATATCAATCACACACGTTAACTTCTTCCAAATTTGACTTGTCCTGCTCTGTGGTTGGGTGGTGCACTGCTTAGACCAGCCCTTCACTGTTGTTTTGTTATCTGTGTTCCCCGAATCCACCTTGGGCCAGATGCAGCCTTACACTGTCCAGGACCATGGTACATGCTCTAAAGTTTCAGGATTCTCGAGAGAAATTGGTGTATTCTGACTGTGAAGCACACTTGGATTTCTCCCTCCTTCCTTGTCCTATTTCTTCCATACACTCAGTTATGTCAGATTTGTGTCTTCTCTGCAGGAAGTTTAGGACATGCACCTTAAGAACTGATGACTGGCTATCCCTCATGCTGAGTAAACTGGCAGAAAGCTTGTGGGTGAAACCAAGCTGTTACTGATACTGATTACTTTTTCATCACAAACTTATTGATTTCCAGACAATTTTGTGTTCAAAAATCTGTGCAAGCTTGGATCCATTTATTAGACGTGAATCCTGAAATAGTTATAAGTCAAAAATATTTCACTTACTGAGTTTGGCTGAAGGACATGGAGTACCTACAAATTGTCATGAATCTCCTGCATAGAACATTTCTTCATCTGCATGTTTTGTCACCATTGCCTTTAAAAAGATAGGAACTGAAGTTCCTGGAAACATTGAATTCATTTAATCATAATGATAGCAATAATGTGATATTAAAGTGATTACAGTATCTTATTCACAGTGACTGACGTTCAACCCCTGGCCTTGTCAAAAGTCCCTTCCCTGTGAAATCAGTTTTCCCTTGAACTTCAAATACATCTGGTACATGTCAGATTAAGTATAACAGGGCCAACACGTAGACTCAGTGGTTATATTTTGTTACTGGAAGTGTATGTGGACAGTAAATACTGATGAATAGTTGTAGAAAAAATAGGTGTATCTCCTCAGGCTGAGTCCATTGGCTCACACCCAACAGCGGTAAGAAATGGGCCACATCAGTTGCCCCGATAGCTTCTCACTTCCTCTTCCTGAGCTTGGCTACTTGAGATTGCTGAGAAACTGAGTTGTGAATGTTACACATTGAGAAAAATTAGTATGACTAAAACAGGAGCAATACCACATTTTTGTCTGCAGATGTAGAAAAGTCCCACCAGACAGTGTCAGAAAGGGGCAATATAAAAAACTCTTCAAACAATATTCAACAAGTTTCCAAGAAATATTTTTAAACCTGAAAAATATAAAAGTTCACTTTTGCAGCTTCTCCCTTCCAGTGAAACAAACAACCCTAAAAACCAGCATGGAAAAATTTGATTAGTGAGATACCACTACACAGAACAATAATTCTTCTTTTATTATAATAATTGCTGTTTGGAAAATAGAATTTCAAATCCTCAAACATCTTTTTAATGAATAATTTCTGTCTCATTTTTGCAATTAAATGCTCAATTATTTTTAGTCCATTAAAATGTGTATGAGAGACTTCAATTCCTTGCTTATAACCAATATATATCAGTTTTACTATGCATGTGTAGACTAGCCATGATGATATACTTACTTTATTTGTAGGCCTTCCTTCCTTCCACCTCCTTTTTTTTTTTTTTTGTTTGCTTGTTTGTTTGTTTGTTTGTTTTTATTCCCCCCTCTAGAATAATAGAAAAAAGGAAATTAGACATGGTGATTACCTTGTACAGGAATCAGAAGTGAATATGGAACTGATCCCAGTGCATTTGGTTACAGGGTCCTCTTATCCATTGTTTTACTTTATGTTTCAGGCTGACGTTGAACAGCCTGGGTACCTGTTTCTGCCAGTGTCTTTGGAATAAAAATCAGAATTGCTCTTTATCTAGGAAGCACAAATTAAGAGGAGATAAAAAAATATATCCTTTATAATATTGCAAACCTTTGGTGATTGCATCCAGACATAGATACAATCCCCATTAAACTCTCTGGCACGATGTGGCACAGCGGTGCAGTCTGTTGGGTCTAGAGGATGAAGAAAACAAATTGGCATTATCTATCAATGGGAAAAGCTGTATCCAGTGAAATAAGTTATGTATAACAATTACAACCATAAAAATACTCACAAGATTTCCTTGTATAAGTGATACAAATAGCTGAAATAAGGCATTGTTGCTGTCTGGTAGCACTCTGACACATAATGAGAATCTCTATGCAATGCAATGAATCAGATATATCTTCACAGATGGGTAAGATAATGTATGCACAATAGAGTTTGCAGTCCATGGAGTCAGTAATATTCTTAATTGTCTCTTGTAACAGAGTACCCTTGCATTTAGGGAACTTAGAGAGGTGTTTGTGTGGATGAGCCAGAAGTGGGTTTTTTCTGGTCATGAAGTGCTCACGAACAGGAGACATGTGGAGTTCCTTCTGTTGGAAACCTAGTTTTTAACTCTAGGCATAATATAATTCTTTCTATCACTATTTTAAATGGGAAAAAATAATTTAAAGCTGTTCAGAATGCCTGAAAGAGTAGGGTGAGTTATTATTAACAGGATTCTTCTATTTTTCTATGGAAATGAAGCTAGACATCATTGATGACCACTTTGCAGAAACCACTGGGGCACTCTGAACTGGGAGGTAGTTTAAGGCTTTTCTATTAAGGAAATAATGCTGTAAGTAATTGCTTTAATTTTAAATCAAGAAATAAGCTTCTGACTGTTAGATGTCTGAAAGTAAAAGAAATTGGTGTTTTATTGAAAGAATTAACAAAAGCATTAAAAGGGCTCATGTTTTTTAAATAAATTAGGAAAACAACATTTGAA
Organism: Empidonax traillii; assembly: GCF_003031625.1. NCBI lineage: Eukaryota > Metazoa > Chordata > Aves > Passeriformes > Tyrannidae > Empidonax > Empidonax traillii. Next base: position 610,747 of record NW_020955526.1, read on the forward strand.
AAGATGGAAGTTCTGCTAAATTAGACTTAGTATTTTTCTTTTTTCCCCCACTCTCCTATATTGTTGCTGAATGCAGCTAAATGGATGTGATACTTCTTTACATAAGCCAACAATTTCAAAGCTGGAGATGTAAATCTGCATTTAAGCACCTGAACAGAATCTTCAGATACTGATATAACCCAGTTAGCACTCTTGAAAAGGCTGTCTGCTCCTATTAGGCGCCTAAAAACAGATTTAGAAACTTACATTTAACAAGGAAAAATGTAGCAAATGTTTTAGCAAGGACGAAAAGAAAACAAGAATCCTCTCTAAGTGCAATATGTTACCGGGGAAGAGGGAGATCAAGCAAAGAGTTGATCTGGTGCTTAACAAGGACAGATGGCTATTGACAGGCAATACAAAGAAAAGCCAAAGCATTTACTGCATTTTCTGCTTCAGCCTTCACTGACAATAACATTGTTCATCAGGCAGCTCATTACGTCACCTTGAACGACAAGGGGTAAAATCTCAGGCCAGAGGAGCAGTGAGAGGAGCCAATTAGAGAGCAGGTAGATAAGTTAGAACTGTCTGAGCTTGATGAAATTCACTGACTCAAACAGTCTCAGGGTCAGCAACTTTGTGAACTCATAAGGACTAGAGAGGCTTCAGAAGCCCAGAAAAGGAAAATGTATTGTCTATTTTTAATGGGCGTAAGGAGTAACCTAGCAGCTGACCTTCAGTTCCTGTGAAAATACTGGAATAAATAATTGAACTACATGTATACAGCCAGTACATGCTTATAAGGAGATGAAGAACAGCAGAGAACAAATCATGTCATAGCTATTCAACTTCCTTCTGTGGGAAGTTAAGAGCTTTCCTGAAAAAAAGGAGTGAAAGAACAGAGATCATATGGCTAAACTTCAGCAGGTCTGTCTTAAACAAGCTAAAGAAATATGGCACTGCTGGAAGGGAAGGATATCATACTGGGGAAGTAGCTATTAAGGTTCACTGCCAAGTTGGAAGGATGCTGTAAGTGGAATTTCACAGGGTCTGTCTCCAGTCTGCTGCCACTCGATATTTTCCTTAATTATTTCAAAAGCATGAAGTGTATACTTATTTAATTACTAATCAGCACCAAGCTAGGAGGGGCTGCAGTAAGATTTGAGGGAAGGACTAGAATACAAAATGATCTTGACAAATCAGAATAAAAAAGATGAAGGAAACCGATAAACTCAAGACAGTTCAAATAAGAGAGAAACAAAATGTTTCTACTGAGGAGTAGCAGGAACATGACTGCAGAACAAGGGAAGCCGAGCTAGGACTGAGGGTGACCGTAGCAGATGTAGGTTGGTGGCCTGGCTGACCTCGGTGCAGTCCTGCAACACTCAAGCAGGGTCATGTCTCTGCAGTAACACTGTCCAATGAAAGCTTGGTGAGCATCAGACAAATACAAAATCTCAATGGGAAGTCAAGTGAACAGGTCAGGATGGGCAGGGCACAGGACAGGATGCACACCCACCTACACCACACCAGGCAAGGACTGGGCTCAGCACTTACATGGTGCTCCTGGGCCAAGGGTTGGAGACCTGGTGAGGCTACTCAGAGAAATTCAGATCTCCTAATGCACTTGGGGTCTGGCTGGAAAGCTTGACCTATTAGAAGCATTCAGATTGCTTTTGTTATAAAAAAGAATTCTTAAAGGAGGGATGAGAACTTATCATCAACAAATGAATATAGGAAAAGAGACAAATGAGCTTTCTCCATGACCACTGTACATTAAGAAGCAGTGGACTTACTTAAACTGGAGTAGAGGAGAATCAGTTTAAACATAAGGGTAACATTTTCTAACTACAAAAATAAGCATTGCTGGAGGAGTAAAATCTCCCTCATCTATCAGAATTGTTCTAAGTATAGTTGATGGCTTGAGACAAGAAAATGGACTGAGTGACCTTTAAGTCCCTTCTAATCCTATTTTCTCTGATTCAGTAACAATGTTGATGAGCATACTGCATGAAATATATATCTACAAGTAATCAGTTAAATTATTTGTAGAAAAAGGTACTCATGTAACATTATAACTCTTTATTCTTAAGAGATTTGAATAAACAGAAATAGAATTTACATTCTATACTACAAGTAGAAGTCATTTAGGAGAGTTGATATTCATTAAATTATAAGATGCAATTATTGATACTGAAATCTACTTCTGATCTACTTCTAGGTGACACATTTTGAAAATAAGTATTAATGCTTTTCCAGTGTTTTCTATAAAAGCTTTCAAGATTGCAAGTAGCTCTAGTCAGAGCAGAAGACATCTTGTTTTGTCATGTGTAGCTTAATACTATAGAGATTGAGGATGTGGATTCAAAGGCAACATAGAGCCTGATTCAAACAAAATTAGTGTTAATCATTTGTGGATCATTTTAAAGTGATTTGCTCTGTCTACTCAGCTTTGTCTACTTGACTGAATTTAATACTGTTGACATTTCTACTCTCAATTTTAAGCTTTATGTTTTTCTCTAACTTGCTTTTATGGTAACTTAATTAAAGAGCAGTTAGTGATACCCAAAGCTTTATACAGACACTAGGGGGACATTTACCTTATAAAATATCAAGCAGTGTACAAAGTGTACACGGTTAATATATAGCAATATCAGAGGCTGGAAGACTGTGATAACTAAACTGCAGCTTCTTATTTATTCATTTATTATCTAAATCAGTCCATTATTTTGGCCAACATATACTTAACCTCTGAAGCTTATACTACATGTTAGCCATGTAATGTAGCCAAGAGCTTTCTTAACACATGGCCATCCTTCATGAAACAAAACTGGTAACATCATTCTCAAGAGCTTTGCTTATCCAAAAGTCAGACCTCAAAGCTAAGCTGGAAATACTTCATCTGACCATCCATGAGTGGCCTCTGGGATTGTCTGAGTAATTCTGCCAACAACACTAAAGGTACTACCTAGGGCTTGATTTGGTTACCTAAAGCAGTAATATGTATCTAGTACCATGGAAGATGCTCTGGGCTGTCTCTGCTGCACTTCCTACCAGCTCAGGTGGATATAGGCCTCCTGTATCTACAAGTTTCTGTAGGTCTGAGCTCTATGTAGCAGAAGATATTTCAAATGGCACTTAGAGGCATGTGTTTTGACAGGGGAATCAAGTGTTACACCAGCTCTGGCATTTAGTTACCAACATCTCAATGACTTAATCTGAGAGCATAATTCTGTGTAGTAGAATGATTCAGTTGTTTAAATATAAAACTCCAGTGCTTTTTGTAATTCTCTGTGCTATCAGACATATGCATACATTGATGAGAAGATTGTGCCCACCTGGACGGACGACTGGAATGAGGCTTTACATAGCAAACAAGTACATTTAAAGGAGACATTTATCCAGAGAAATTTTTAGATGTATTGAGAATTCCAGGTTGAAAATACATCACAGTAAACCCAACTTTGTTTTATAAAATCCCACCTATCAGATAATCCCAATTGAAATAGACAGATTCACAACCCTATTTTTCTTTCCTGTTTTTACTATTAGTCAAAATATATTCTTTTTTTATCTGTTCTCTCTATAGGAATAATGGACAAAACACAATTTATTAGAAGGAACAGCAGAGTCTAGAGAAGGAAGAGTTCTTGCAGTTCTTGCAGTCTTGCTTTTTCCTTCCTCAGAACCTGCTTGTTGATGATACTTAATATATGTTTTACACATAATATGATAACATTGCAGCAGCAGATGTGGTTATAGCCCATCTAGATGTCTATCTGTACATCTGTACTTTTAAACACTGTACTTGTGGAGAAGATCTCATAAGCTGTCTTGCATCACCATCAGTTTGCAATCTTCTTAGTTACACTGAAAGGGACTTCAGTCATGCATGCTAAGTATCTGCTTTCATCTTCCTGTTACTGGGATACTATTTGCTAAATATAACTCCCTCATATGCACAAAATGAGCTTAATCTTCCCTAAATGTAAGTCTCTGTAGACGCTTGCTTGTATATTAATCACCTTGGTCTCCCTCTGTGATAATGGAGAGAAAGCAACCTCACTTGGACCAGTTTCACCTGCCCTGTTTCAGGTGTCTGCCTTGAGATGAGACATAACTTGCAGAAGTGCCTTTTTGTCTCCCGTATTCAAAAAAAGCCAGAGAACAAACTCAGAAGCAGACACTTGCATTTAGTAATGAATCTTTCACCATAACTGCCTCTAACCACTTGGTTGTAAAGCACAAGAAAGCATTTTAAAATGCCAAAAAAGTGACTAAAGTTCACCTTGTTCCATTTTACATGGAGCTAGATGGAGGGTATTTATATAATCAAGTATCATGTCTCACCTTGGGACTGGATAGTAACTTGGTGGAGTTCTCAATCTATATTATGATTGAGCCTATATTGTGAATGTGAACTTGACTAAATTACCTGTGTGCCACCTATATTCACTGTCCTCCACAGGAAAAAAAGTATCTCAAAGGCTTAGCTGACTTACATCCAGCATGCTCAAAGCTGACGCATTTCTGTACTTAGTGACACGGGTATATACTCAGACATACAGCTGCTATGTACATGGCAAGCCTAAAGCTATTCATACAGAAACAATTTATGCATGTCCTGATCCAGAAGACAGGTATATGTATAAAATACAGGAGTATTGTTCAGCCCTAATTTCAATAGTAGTTCAAAATCACTCCTTTAACCCTGTAGTTATATATTCTTTTTATGATGCCTCTGAGTTCAAAGCATTTTGACATGCTGTTTCCTGGGTATCCATATGAATTACTATGGAAGGATCTGTATCGACCTGGACCCTTTGTATTATCCCTCTGTTTTGAAACAGTCTAGAACTACAGGAGGTAGAACCGTGTGTATTGTATTTCACTCTTCCTAAAAAGCACCATTATTATCACACGGAATGTAAAAGATTCAGGGAGTCAAAAATAATTGTAGAACTTTGTCTTTGGCATGTATCTAAGGTTTTTACCAACATATGATAGACTGTGTTAGCCCTTATAATAAAGCTGAGTTTTTCTTCAAAATTAAAGGGGAAAAGAGTGAAATGAACTGTGCATTAAAGTGACATTTTCATTTCTATTTAAAGTTCCTTTACAAAGTAGAGGTCGGGAACTGTTGTTCCAGTGCTCCCTCATTTATAACCTATTTTATTACTCAGGGAAACCTTGTATAAACAATCATTGTGGAAAATAAATTAATTCTCTCCTCGTCTCTGTTAATCCTGAAATGCCATTAGTGTAGTTCACAAATATGGACATAGTCTCAATGTTATTCATTAAAACACTGGTTAACAAGAAACAAGGTAGAGGTTAAAACAGAACTGTAGTTTAGATAAAATATTATTACCTATGCTGCCAGCAAAGATTGAATTCGATTCCATTATGCTTGGCATAGGAGGCTACTAATAGTATAAGAACTCCCCGGAGAAGCCCAGTGAAGCAAGGCCATGACCCATCTCTGCAGGAGGGGATCCACCACCATCCTTCCTTTGTGTCTTTGCTGCAAGATGAACAGGTTTAGATTACAGAGGAGCTCTGCAGGTAGAGTTGAATCCACTTTGGTTTTGGACTGCCTTAGCCACAGCAGGAAGCCAATCCTTCCCCTTCCTACTCTATTAAGTAGATAATTTAAAGTGGCATCCTACAGCATCTCAAGTTAATTGAAAGTGTTAAATGAAAAATGATTGACAGGACCGATTCTTAATTTTATATAATTTGCACAGGTTTGTGGGAAATGTTCTATTCATTTACCTTTCCACTCCACATTTAGGAATACATCTTGCTTATATGGTGCAAATGTTTTTCTCACGCTGAAAAGACTTTACCATCTTTCATGCAGGAACAAAAATATCTATGATGTGTGCAGAACTCTTTCAGTTATTTTGGAAATAATGATGAAACTCTAAGTATGAGGTTGCTGAAATTATTAAATCACCATAATTCACAGGCAGAATGTCTAGAGCCATCAACTCTGCCTGAGGCCCTATAGCAAACTCTGTAAAGCATCTGAAAAACTGACCTTGATGTTTTGCAGTTAAAATACTTCAAACTGATAAACAAGCAATAAGAGGTAAATATGCCACATAAACTATACCAGTGATACTGTACTGTATGAAACTACATTTTCAGTGGTGCAATCAGATCATATTTCTTGCTCCGGAGTCAAGATGACATTGAACTATAATTACTCAAAGTTAAATAACTAAAGAAATATTTTCAGTTTCATCAGGACTTCTGTAGATTTAATCACTTCATTTAGAGGTTTAACAGAGAGTGATCACAATTAAAAAGGTCTTTCAATTTGTAATGTAACTTTGGTCTGGAAGATGTTTCCTTTACACAGAACGGGAAATAGCTGTGGAACCAGAATAGGAACCTGTAGGACTATCCCTTTTGAATACAGCCACATAATGGATTTAAGTGCCAGTCTTGGAGCTACCAAATGTGATGAAGTCAGTCTGAAAGAGTTACAAATGATTGCATTGTAACTTAGGTTATTTGAAGGGGCAAGTCGGAGTAATTAAATGATTTCAGTGTTTCTACCTTAGTCTCCAAGTAGACCGGTGAGAAAAAGCAAGAAAGATGCAAGGAATTAATTCTTTTTCAGGGAAAAAAAAAAAAAAAAAAAAAAGGTCATTATGTCAGGCTGCATAGATTCTCTAAGGCATGGGAAATACATGCTACACAGTAATGGATAGGGAAGAATATGCTACGAGAGTGTCTGTTGAACAGAATGCTAGTTTTCCATTTATTACTTGTTTTGACAGGGGAAAAAATACAGGAAATTATATTTCTCTATGCAGATTTTTGTACAAAAGTATCCTTAGCTGCCTGTTGAGACTGGAATAATTATTAACAATAATTATTTAATTAGCTTTGGATATTCAGAAACAGAAATGATAATGATACTCCCTGCATTTCTACCCGTGGGCAAGGTGTATGATTCTTTAAAAAGAAAAGGAATACAGACTTCCCTGATTACTTAAAGTATTTCAGAAGCTTTGGGGTCATCACATTGCTGATTGAGATTCATCTCTCATTTTATAAAACTTCCTCGGTGCTTTTTTGGCACAATCGTAATATTTTAAGGCAATTTTATACTGAAATCTTTCTAATCAGAATCTCTGGTGAGAATCCCGAATGGAAAAAGAAATCTCAGCCAGTATATTTTTAAAGCATACAGCCATTCAGAATCTGATTACCTTTTTGCATTTTCATACAAAATGGATTAATGTGTCCCTGTCTTTATTACATTTTCAACACTTGTCATTCGTGATTAAGCCAACACTATGAAGATGTATTACACAGCAGCATAAATGGCCACATTAAAATAGGGTATATGTGTGCCTGAGAAGTTAAAGGTAGATTGATTTGTGATACTTTTACATTAGATGTAATGTACCTAAAAATACTTTACACAACTCAAGAGTCAACAATCTGGAGGGAAATATAAATAAATAGATGGAAGCTTACAGAAAGGGGAAAGAGCTGGAGAAAAGTGTTAATTAAATCAACCACAGAGACGTGTGGTGATGTGATAGAGTGCTACGAAGAAAACCAGATGCAATTTATTATAAATAACAGCTCAAATCAGAAATTGCCACGCAATTGGAAGCACCTACTCTAGAGGTCCAGGGCTGGGATGCAGAGGTTATTACGGGGCAGGACTGATGTGTACTGGCAAGGATTCTGGACAAATCTTACTTTGTGCCTGTGTTAAATTATTCCTAGTTCTCTTGTGAAAATATTTCACCCATTAATCACAGCATTACCTCTATATTCAATTTATCTCACTTTTACTTTTCCTGCTACACAGTCCAGAGCATGCAGACTTTCATTACATAAAGTGCTTATGAGAAAGATTGAGAGAGACTTTTTACAAGGACCTGTAGTGACAGGAGAAGGAGCAAGGGTTTTAAATTGGAAGAGGGTAGATTTAGGTAGGATTTTTGGTTTTTTTTTTACTGTGGGGGTAGTGAGGCAATGGAGCACATTGTGCAGGGAAGCTGTGACTTCCCCATGCCTGAAAGTCTTCAAGGACAGGTTGGATGGGGGTTTGAGCAGCCTAGTCTAGTGGAAGATGTACCTGTCCATGGTGGAGAGGGGTGGACTCTATGACCTTTATAGGTCCTTTTCAACCAAAATCTTTCTGTGATTCCTTTTTTTTTATTATTAATCTAAATTCATCAATCCAAATTTCCACACTTGGGATCTAAGAAACTTTAAAAATCAACGAGGAATAAATTTTTTTTGTTTGTTTTCTAACCTTTGACTAACTCTTCTTATGCAACCTTATGAAAATCTATCTAAATGCAACCTATTACCTGGTAGGTTTTAGACCTCTATCAAGAAAGTTGTAAAGAAGGGCAACCTAGTCCCATTAAAGTCTCTGCGTGTCTTGCCATCTGCTTCTGGAGGTGAGGTTTCTACTCAAATATTAACTATATAGTGCAGCTGTGAGCAAAAGCGTGCAGCTGCCATCTGAAAAGCCAGTGTGCTGACAGATCTACCAGACCATCATTACAAAATGATTTTACATCACCTCTAGCAAAATTTCAGCTTGGAGTAACTCTCAAAATATCTTTTTGCTGTCTTTCCTGTAATCTATTGCAACAAGTACAGGAAGTATAGCAGTGTGATTTGTACTGTGGAACTGACTGATTGGCCTCTCTTGGTGCTTGTGCATCACTGACCTTATGTACAAGATACTCAGACGGCAGTAGGGGGGCCAGGCCAGCCTGAAGCAACAGGTTTGGATACGCTTGGCCCCAGATTTTTAGGGCATCTACTGGTTCAGCTTATGGTGCCCATTCATGGGAAAGAGAAGTGAAGTAAGTTCCATGGACAGGTCACCTCCCCTCTCCACTGTGGCCCTGTCTGAGCAGCAGTCTCTCCTCCAGCAGCCAGTTTACTCGTTGGTCTCTGTGCATATACATATCTGAGCCAGCTAAGTTTCATCTTGTACCCTTCTAATTTATCTCACTGGTTCTGAATGATCATCCCTCCTGTGATTCCCAGCCCTATCCCCGTTCTCCATTCATCATCTGCATGCTTATTGTCTGTCTCCTTGCTGCTGTTGATAGCATCGGCTGTCGCCACGCTCTGCACTGTGCAGAGATTATTCACGTCTGAGCTGCTTGCTCTGTGTACAGGCAATCTCTCCACGTAAATGAGAATACCTTTACAGTCATTCTGATAAACACTGACCCCCCTCTGTATGCCTCTTATCCATTTTTCTCTCAAGTCATGCTCACTGCTCTGCCAGTAACAGTGATCATTCTGAAAGACTTTAGTGGGAGACTTACTTATCTGCTTTGGGGTAATTTTTTTCCTCCTGGATACATTTAGTCTCTGAGTCTGTTTCCAAGGGCAGTTCCATGCTTAGTGAGAATTAGGAGGAGAGTGCAATTACAGTTTGGGGTTTTTCTCCTGAAGAAGGAAACACAGGGTGAGCTGTCTATGGGGAATTATGAGAACAAGATTCTAAATCTCACTGCTTTAAATTATTCCAAAAGCCATGGCCTGGAAGGTGTAATTGGCAGGGAAGTGTAGAATTTGTCAGTGCAGCTCAATAATTATCTAGTCAGAACTCCTGAATGAACTCTTCCCAGTAATTTTTTTCAGCCCTAGACAGTTCAGCAGCTATTTTATTTCACCTCAACCATTGTGAAGTAGTCATGATTTTGTGTAGCATTCTCAGTTTTCCAGATGAATAATGTATTTTATTTTGCCCAGTAATGCTACTGGGACCGAGGTATTTCTATTTTTTTAATATTATTATTATCATCATTATTATTTTGAAGAAAAAAGTAAGTGCTAAATCTGTTTTGTACAATACAATATATGGCAGCCTGAAGTACACCACTCACTAATTTTTTTTATTCATATGAAACATAAAAAATGGCATAAATGTATTTCATTGTGTCACCTAGAATCTGTGTAGCCAGCAATAATGAATATGCTTTACTTTTCAGCTTGGTAGTGTTTCATTTCTTCCTGACAAGATTATTTGACAAGCAGACCTTGCATTGGCAATGTTGTTTATTTTCATAGGCATGTAAATTATCTTGACAGTCTCATAAACATAAATTGGCACACACTGTCCCACAGCAATGCTTGTTAAAATACACTAATGGAATATAATAAATAAATTATTCTAGTGTATTTATAATATGTTAGCATACCATTACATCATGTGAAAGTTATACAGTACAGGATAATCTGCTCTATATTTCTTTTGGTTTACAATAACTTGTTGGTCAGATATGTGATGCAATTAACTATGAAGAAAAATACATAGATTCATACTCAGGGGTGTATTTGACTTCAAAATAAGTCAAATACTAACTTACCTGGACTGAGAGTGTTTGATAGTATTTACCACTTTGCACACACGAATTTCAGAAGAGACTCAATTTTGGGTTGGAAGGGACACCGAATTTCCTTTGGCACAATTGTGCAGAAGGTAGGTGGAGGGAAATGTACATCTATCCAATTATCAAACTGATTGCTTTGTAGCTGTTTTTTGGGCTGGATACAAAAATACTCATAAATGCGTGGAGAACACCTGGGAAATAAGTGTTGCTTTGGAAGTCCACAAACAATGGATGCTAATCATTTACAGATGGTCCAGGTGAATGTCACACTATTATTGATTCAGCTGCTTATGCTGGTTGCTCAAGGTTCCCTATTGAGGTCATCAGCAATTTGAAGTTGCCCGGGATACCAAAGAAAGAAGCTGCAAATTGGTCTCTGACCTCTTTGGAGCAGAAGCAAGTTAAGGAGACAAACATCAGTGGCAGATATCACCTCAAACTGCAAGTCCACGTCCAAATGATAGGTAGCAGCTCAGGATGGCCTTTAATTTTCAGAAATTCATTCCTCTAAATTCCAGGCCTGTCCCTAGGGTACCTTCAGTGCCACTGGAGGAAAGAAGAGCTTTTGAGGAACAAACCATTTTAAGTAATTTAGAACATGATGAATCATGGTCTCAAGGAGACTATATCTCTTTTAAGGAAGCTTCAATGACTAGCTCAGATTTTGATAAAAAAATTTTAGGGAGTTAAAGTCAGGGAGAATTAGTTGCACCTAGAGAGTTTGGAAACTGAAGTGATATTCCCTTCAATGTTTTCCCTCATTATATAATCACCATTTTATGAATCAACTGTAAATAACAAGCAACATCTAATCTTCTCCCTGGAGTAATTAAAATTATGATAAGGGAAACAACTCCTGAGCACTTGGCTACCTCCTATTTCCCTGACATGTGTCAAGTTGGTGTCACAGCCAGTATCTTGTAGAGACTGAATTACGTGCTTTGTCAGGCTGGATAAAAACCTGTCTTTGTATTTTTCTCTGAAATCTGAAATTGTTCACTACTGATATGAGCAGAAGTTCAAAAAGGTCATTAAATACCTCCAAACTCTTGAGCTACTTTAGCACCAGTCTGAGTCCAAAGTACTATTTGGAGCTGTCTAATTAATATCAGTTCCCAAAGACTCCTGAGAGCCACTCCAGGAGTTAGTGACAACTCCAGTGGTCAGCAACAAGCCAGCCCAAAGACACACTCCAGTGATGACTCTTAGTCCCTGACTTGTTCATTTTCAAAGTAGGCCAGGGGCTACCAGGCAAAATTTAAACTGCTAAAATTTATTCCTAAGCAATACAGAATGCAAGACCTTAACTGGTGTAGTTTTGTATTGGGCCAGCTTCAATGGGAAGTTCTCTTAAACAAAAATGACTGTAAAATATGGCTCATAATTTCATTACTTTCTTACCCCTTCCTTTACTGAAATAAATATTTATTAAGCTCAACAAGGGGAATAAAAAAATCCCTGGCATTCTCCCTGTGCCACTTAATGTATGAGCTTTCCTATGTCTCATTTCTCCATGACAACCTCATTTGACAGGCAGTCCCTGCTTTGACACTGTTGTATCATATTTTCTTAGGCATGTAAATTCTGTTGACAGTCTCATAAACATAAATTGGCAGGCATACTGTCCCAAAGCAATGCTTATTAAAATACGCTAATGGAATACGATAAATACATTATTTTCAAATGCAAGCAGAAAATACACACAGTTTCATGTGATATTTCTGCTACTGATTGATGGGAGTCACAGTCAGGGACAATTACAAAATTTCCAAGTTTTTGATTCAACTTATGTACGAAGCACCCCAGGTCTACCAGTACACCTAGTTGCTGCCACAGCCTTTGCTTCCCAGTCCCAGTGCTAATGCTGAGACACAGTGAGCATTTTGCATGATGCTCCCTGTGTTTCTAATCTGTGGCTGACACTCTATTCTACCCCAGTGTCTCTCTAACACTTTTCCTAACACTTTAAAACCCACGGATCCTGAGCCACACGACAGCTGAGTGTCACCCTGCCTTGACGCTGCCTCATCCACTTCTGTATCATTGCAACAGAAACAAGATTGGTAGCACACCTTGGAGTAAGTTACTGCAATCTAGGAGCAGGAGGAAAATTTCCAGTTTTCCTGAGTACTTTTGGGATGACAAAACCAGACCACGGAAATTGTTTTTGTGACAATATTCAGGCAAAAATATTAATATTTCTATGAATTATGCAGTTCCACAATATTTTTTTAAATTATTTTTTGAAAGGTGTTCTAAAAGCTTCTATTTACTTCTAAAAGCTCATGTGTTAGCATTATAAATAAATAAGAGCAATTACTTTTAATAGCAAATATATTTTTGTTCAACTTCAGTTAAATGTTGCCCAAAGTGGTTATGGGGTCCCCACTCCTGGAGGGGGAGTAATCCCTCTGAGTAATCTGGTCTAGTGGAAGGTGTCCCTGCCCATGTAAGGCAGAGTTGGAACTAGAGTTTAAGGTCTGTTTTGACACAAACTATTCTCTGATTCTATGACTAAATTAATCAGAATTATGGAAAACCAGTTTAAAAAATAGGTCTAAGTTAGGTCTGTTTAAAATTTTCCTAAACTTGAATACCATTATTCTAAAATTAGAAAAGTGAAAACCAGAATACAATTGTGACCTCTTATTTACCATATATTATCCAACCTCAGAATGTCAACAAAATTTTCTTTTTTATAATACTTCAGAAAATTTTACAGTAATACATTTTTATTCCCCTTGACTATGTTTTAAATATAGAGTGATTAATTTAATTTCAGTTGTAAGAAAGGTTTCAAAATCTTGCTAAAGAAAGATCTTTGTGCAAATAAGGCTTTCTTAAGAAAGGGAAACAGAAAGAGTGCTGCTAAACAAAAGTGAGAATTAATCAGCTTTCAGTTTTTATATGTCCCCATTTCATTTGGGGGTGGATGAAGTAATTTGTATGAGACAGGCTTGGAGCACTCAGTAAAGTATCTTCAAAATAACATTATATAAATGTAAGTTGCAGGAGTAACATTTTCAGTAGAAACTTAGGAATTTAGAAGCAATTTAGAATTGGACTTAAAGGCCTTAAAACCAAATTTTCAAAGGTGAGGACAGATACCCACACAGATTTTGAGAAGTGTGTAAAGAGGTTAGTTAGCAAAACCCAGAACAAACAGAGCACTTATGAGTCAAAAATGCTACTTAGGAAAAATTGAAGTGTAACTTCCAGAAAATTTCATGAAAATATCCCATGACCTAGTATATTTGAGACCTACCATCCATCCATACATTTAAGTGTGTGGTTAGGTTGAAGATATCTATCAACCAGCCAGTCAACCTAAGTGCCCACTATAGGCAGTGGTGAGAAAAAGGCACTCTTAGGGCACAATTACTCATATTCCTATCAAATCCCATCTTTAGATTAAGATACATTTCACCCTTGAAGTGTCCTCTTCTCTTTGGTGATCATAAGGAGTCTTAACAACTATCCCACGGTAGGTACCTACATCCCATCAGATGAATCCTACCTTTGGTCATTGGCCATTGGATGCTGTGGAAAAAAAGACCAGACTGAGGCACAGAAGCACAGTGCCCTGTGGAATGTCAAAACTTCTAAGCCATGAGGTAGAGGAGCACCATCTCTGTTCTGAGTGTAGCTGGGGCGTCACTGACTCTGTCAGTGCATGGTGGGGCAGGGACACAGACAAGGGAAAGTATGGGGAAACAGGTTGTTGGAAAGAAGAGCACCTCAGTTTATCATCTCATACCAAGCAGAACTCCTAAAGAACATTCTGGTTGCATCTCTGGTAATTGCTATTTAAACACTTTCTAAAACCAAGTGCATAGCTTCTGTGATGGAGACTGGACCACTGACTTTTCTCTCCCTCCTGCTCTTCCCAGTGATATCTTGAATTGCCTGATTTTTAAATGGTGCAATTTTCACTTTCCAGCTGTCCAAGTTTATACTTTAGTCCCAGACTGGGACTTTGGATATTTTCACTTTTGGGCTCAAAAATTCTGGAACTACAGAACTGCATATAATTATTTTTATATGTGTACACAGACAAAATCTAAATGTAAAATTAGCATTAATTAAAATTTTCCCACATATTTGACTCATAATTATTCTCCAGCTATAAGTAGTAAATATAATTAGGACAAGTGAGAATCATGGGACAGGAATAGTACAATGAGTTGGAGAGAGAAGTAGCAGAACATAGGTTAAGAAGAGAGGAAAAGTATTATAGGATTATTTTTACTTCAGAAAGAAATTAAGCTTGATGGCTCATGACATTTCTCCTACTGGTAATTTTCTGGCCTATTTTTATGTGGCAATTTAAAATATTTCTGATGGTAGCTTTAAAAAATATATATTTGAAGTACATCTAAATAAACATCATGGAAATAGGTAAATGTGTGTGAAGAGCAACTATATTGATAGCATGTACAGGAACAAGTATTATTTAATTTGCAGAAATTGTTAAGAAAGATCCCACTGAGTTCACTTGACAAACCACTGCTGGGTTTAATCTGTATCAATAAGATGGAGGGATGATTCAATTAGTATTTCCACTTTTTAAAGGCAACAGAAGAGAAGGATGAAAGCAGGCATGAAGAGGATAAAGTAGGAATGTGGAGGCTAAAGATATAAAGGAATATAGAGTCAACATTTTTGTGTCTATATCACTTGCTGAAGTTAGAGCATTTTGCTGACTATTGCTTTGAAATAAAAATTTTGTGAAATGCTCATAGCAGGGCAGAACTCACTTGCTTTAATGTGTCTTAAAATCTGAAAGACAAGGTTTGTAGGGAGAAGCAATATCTTTTATTAAACTAGCGGATACAGTTATAAAAAGAGACCAGTTTCCAGGGCACTAGGAAAAGGTTTGTATGCCTGAAGCATGTCTGGTTTATAAAGTTGAGTTAATAAAAGATCCTTTCTCTCCTTAAGCCTTACCTCTCTATATCCTTGAATATCATCTCTAATGATCCTATTACTTGAAAATTTGAAAAACTTCAGCTGGCTCAAGAAATATCCCTCCTATCAGATTTCTGAATTTTGTCATGATCATTGTTCAAGCTGAACAGAAGGATAGAATGAGGGACAGTTAGTTATGAGCCTGTATGTAACTCACAGAGACTTCATGGCTCTGCATTTTGCTAACAGTGGTGTGAAATTTTCTATGAGTTTTGGATCAAGAGGATGACTTTAAAAGGCAGAAAAAGGAGTGCCAGTCTCCAATTGACCATGTTCACAGTAGAAACTCTGCTAATTCCTGTGTAAATATTAACCCTTTTGTAGATCAGTGGAAGCAACTGATGGATTTTTTTGGTTATTTTTTGATTAGTTGGATAAACAGCAGATAAGTAAAAAACACTCCTGGCATTGCTAAACACATTTTAAGTATCCTCCATAAAATATAGGTGATGGGGTTTTTTTCACCTGTCCTTCTGAACTATTTCAGATAAGTGACCGAACCGTTCACGTTGTCTGGATTATGGTGATGTTCCTGATGTTAATGTGTTCAATGGCTGACTGATGTGCCTTGCTCATATATGTTAAGTTCATGTGCTTGTTAGAGCTGCAGTCAGAAGAAATTTTTCCAGTAGACTCTTGGTCAACTGCTAAGGCTTTATTTTCTTCCAAGTAGGCTAGTAATTGTGCTTCTCAAGAGTGTCCAGAAATAAAAAACAAGATTGCTGCTTTTGAAAGCAAGAGGGACACTGGCAATGCTCTCCACATATCTCTATGTTACTTTATGGCTTTTGATATTTTCCATTCAGAACAAATCTGTTAGAAGACACTAAGGAACAACTGGAAATCTGTTTTTAGCAGATGTGTAAGATAGGTATTTCTAAATAATATTAGCATCTAACAGGAACTGCAGAGTCTGGATGGACATAGGAACACACAAGACTTCTTCTGTATTTCTTTGGTAATAAAAGTGTAAATGTAAATACTGATATAGTCCCCATTATTAGATTCAAACCAATTGCTGAATTTGCTGTGAATAGTTTCAGTTACACCAAAGCAACAGGTTTAGTGGATAAATGGTTCACCAAAACATTCACTAAGCCCTACAAGGAGATTCAAATAGTTAATGAAATGATTTAATAAAATATCACAGAAAACAAACAAACAAACAAAAAACCAACAAAAAAAACCACAAAAGGAAGCTAATATGCATTTAGCTAATCCTCCTACATTATAATTAACATGAGAAATGGTAGACTCTTTTTTACTTCTCTGCAAAGATTAAATAACTGAATGTCAGTATTGAAGAAACATAATACTTGATTTCATTATTTAATAAAGTACAGTACACTGAGTAGAGAAAAGTGAACCAGCACAAGTAATTAAAAAAATAATTAGAAACTGCACTTGTCAAAATAATTTTTAAAAAAAAGAGCAGTTTTTTTGGGGAGTTCTCCTTTTAAATGTTTCTCTCCAAATATGCTAACTCACAGTGTAACCCCCTGCGTTTAAGTATGAACTGACAAGAACCTCTCCACTTATTCCACATAGGCTGATGCAGATAAAACATAACTAAAGACCTCCTTCTTCTTTTTCTTTTGGGTGTCAGCTCATAGAAATCAAGGGATTTGTCAGAACACTGAACGCAACAACTCAAATACACACCAGCAAGGCTTAGCTTAATCCCCTGATCAGAGACAATAAGTGCCTTTTCAGACATGTGGAGACTGCCACATTCTCAGTTCATCAGCACCCTAAGCCTGTAGGACACAGGGGTGCTCTCATCCAGCAGCATCCACTTGTGCTGGGGTTGTTGCTGCACTTGCCTGCCACTCCTTGACCATGGTAGATACTTTTTAGGTCACATAGTAACTGCAATAAAACTGGGAACCTGGTTTTAAAATACTGCACTGCCTGCTGATATAAACCCTATGATTTATGATTATGTTTTTGTGTTGGGTTGACCCTGGCTGGATGCCAGGTGCCCTCCAAAGCCTCTCTGTCACCGCCCTCCTTGGCTGGGCAGGGGAGAGAAAATATAGCAAAAGACTTGTGCATTGAGGAAAGGGCAGGGAAAGATCACTCATCAGTGACTGTCACAGGCAAAACAGATACCATCTGAGGAAAGTAGTTTAGTTAAATCAGACAAGGGTAACCAGAAATAAAAATTAAATCTTAAAAGGGGAGAGTGAATAGGGTCTGCAGTCAGCTCATCTCATGTTGTTTCTGCCACTCCTTCCTCCTCAGGGGCAAGTACTCACACTCTTTCCCAGCTCCAGTGTGGGTCTCTTCCATGGAATGTAAGTCTTTAGGAACAGACTGCTCCAGTAGAGGTCCTCCATAGACCTCACAGGTCTTGCCAGGAAACCTTCTCCAGCACAGACTTCCCACAGGGTGACAGCCTCCTCCTCCAGGCATTCATTAGTTCCAACATGGAGTACTCCATGAACTGCAGGTGGGTATCTTCTCTCACAGAGACTTCCATGGGCTTGTAGGGACATAGCTGCCTGTGAACCAAGAGTTGCAGGGGAATCTCTGCTCCAGAACGTGGAGTACTTCCTCCTCCTCCTTCACTTACCTGCACGTCTGCAGGATTGTTGCTCTCATGTTTCTCACTCCTTTCTTCTGACTGACGTTGGTGTTGCATAAGGTGAGTTTCTTTGTCCCCCTTCTTTAAAACATTATCCTTGAGGTGCTACCACCATCACTGATAGGCTCAACCCTGACAGGCGGTACCGTAAACCTGACCAGGAATACAGCCCCTGTAATGCACTGCTGCCAAAATCTTGCCATGCAAACCCAACACAATTTTATAAGTAAGGTCCCTTTGGTGCATTCTGCAGTTAAATCTAGACTGGACTGTTCAAGGGCGATGTCCAAAGCGCAGCTGCAGTGGCTCAAGTGAGACAACACCCTGAGCGAAGAGGCTTCACCCCCTCTCTCACCTTGCTCTGTGCCTTTTCTGTTTGCACAGATCCTCTCTAAAATTTCCTTGCACTGATCTGTGTCCTGGAGCAGGGGCTCTACTACACATGCCTACATCTGTGGTGGTCTGAGAACTAACTTCATTAAAAATAAAAATTTCTCTCTGGTTCATAGCAAGGTCCCTGTGGTGTCCCTTCACGGTGTTCCTGGAACTGGAAGTGCTGTGCAACACAGTGTTAAAACCTCTGGGTGTTTTTGTGAGATATGTTGTGAGATTGGACTCAGGGACAGCACTACATGGGGCATGACTAGAGAAGGAGCAGAAAAAAAATAAAATGTCTCAATGCTCTTGGGCTGGAAAGGACCAAGGTAGAGGCTTTATGACTCTGCTAATCTTCCCAGCAACTCAGCAGGATCACCTGAAAGACTCTGTGACAGTCATTCCTGGCAGCTGAGTATCCCTGAAATTCTCTTTCCAGTGTGTTCTGTATGACTTTTTTCCCCAAGTTACCCAAGTGCTCCAACCCAGCACTAGCGCTGCAGAGAAGGAATATGATTCTCTGAAACATTAAAAAATACACTACAGTTTCAAAAGAAAGACAAAAGAAGACTGATATCTTGAAAATTATACAGAACTGGGGTGAGAAGCTTCAATATAACACCATCTCCAAGTCTTGTGCTCAGAAAAGTGAGAACTAGATAATAACTTATCCCACATATTGAATAGCAGGAGAAGAGTATGACTGTACCCTAAAGGGACAATTTAACCCTATTTTCCTTAAAAGTTCTGCAGTTAAGCACTTAGGAACTGTTTCCATCTGTAGTCAAACTGCTTGATAAAAAATCACAGTGCCACAGACTAAGCATAGTAAAGGGAAGGCAAAGCAGATTTCCTATCAGAAAGCACAGTCCAGTCAGAAATGCATTCTGAGACATTTCAAGCTTCATAACATATTGCTGTCTCAGACATTACAGTAAACAGTCCATTAACAGTTTTGCAAAATGAATGCTGACCTCCACGTATTTATTTACTTGTATTTCTCAATATTTCTAATAGAAGTTCTAGTCTGGACCTCTCTCAGCTCTGAGGCAGCACAAAGTTCTGAAGCTTAAAATTACTTGTTTTGCTGAGATGGCTTGGTTGGTTTTTTTGTGTTTTTTTTTTTTTTTTTTTTTTTTTTTTTTTTTTTTTTTTTTTTTTTTTTTTTTTTTTTTTTTTTTTTTTTTTTTTTTTTTTTTTTTCCTGAAATATCATCTTATTTTATACAGTATAATATTGACTGATTTTTGTATCCTCTTAAGATAAATCCCAATGAGCTCTGTTCCTAACTCATTCTTATTTAATGCTCCAGTTTACTTTTTCCTTTCTGTTCCAGGGAGAGTCAGTGTCATATTTAATGGATGTATAGAATTGGGATTTTTTTAATCATCTGTAGAATGAAGAAGAGACAAATGTTAGGAATTGGTCAGTCTACCTTTCTATCTATCTATCAAAAAAAAATATTAACATATGAATCATGAATGATCCCCCTCCCTCTACTCATTTGCAGTTATTTTGTTTAGTTCTGTTCTCTGCTCTTCAAGAAAGACACAAAGCTACTGGAGAGGGTCCAGTGGAGGCCATAAAGATGATTAGGGATCTGGAGTGCCTCTCTTGAGAGACTGCAGGATCTGAGCCTGTTTAGTTTAGAGAAGAGAAGAGTGAGAGGAGATCTCATCAATACATATAAATATCTCAAACGTGGGTGCCAAGAGGATGTTGCCAGACTCTTTTCAGTGATGCCCAGTGACAGGACAAGGAGTAGTGGCAATAACTAAAACAGAAGAAGTGTTACCTTAACATGAGGAAGACTTCTTTATGTTGAATGTGGCAGAGCACTGGAACAGACCATTCAGGGAAGTCATGGAGTTTTCCTCTCTGGAGATGTTCAAAACCCACTGGGACATGTTCCTGTGTCATCTGGTCTAGGTGACTGTGCCTTAGCAGAGGGGTTGGACTAAATGGTCTCCAGAGGTCCCTCCCAACCCATATGATTCTGTGTTTCTGTGATTTCATTATTTTTCTAAATTGATCAAGTGGTAGTTTAAATTAGATACAAAGCAGATTGAATTTACCATTAGGCTACTTCAGGTTGAAGTCCAAATTCAGAAAACTGTTCCTATTCTATTAAGAACTTTCTGAAGTGGTTAACTATAAATGTTATTGCAGTCTGTCCTCCACTGAGATGTTTGCAAATGAGGTCACAGTCATAAATAATAGTCTCAAAAAAACCAGTGTCAGAAAAAATCCCAGGGAAAAATCAAATTTTTAAGTTAAAATGACAACTTTTATGTTATCTATGCAAGGTCACTTGCATGTTAACATACGTCTGGTGAGTCACAGAACTGAAGCCAAAACGGAAAAACGAACACATTGGCAGAGTTATGTGTCCTTCAGTAGCTGGTCTGACAAAGAGAAATTTTCTCCCCTAAAACTTAGTGTTTTATTTAAATGGGAGAAATAAAAATGAAAGAAAGTAGAAACAGTTCAAAGAAGGATATGCTCCATAAATGAAGAATCCATCCTGGAGATCCAAACCTCTTATTTTACTGTATGCTAAAAAACTAAGATTTCTTCAAATATAGCCTTAGATGAAGTCTATCCCAAAGCAGGGTGATAAATACATGGTCTGCCAAGAAAGTGGAATCATCATGGAGTGTAAAAATCTCTAATGCTGTCAGTATAATGGAAGGAAAAACCCCAAGCTAGCTGAGAGTGCAGTTTTCAACACATGCTTTTCAGAAACTGACTGATGCGGCTCTTTCAAAGAAATCAATCTGAAGCTTTGCAAATCACTGTGGGACAGATTCTGCTTTTCAGTCTTTGTCCTGTTTGTATTGCAGACAAAAAACTGCATTTCTCTGCAGATATAATTCACTGTGGTAATTACACCCTACAACTACAGTGTGAGTCAGCATGCGGAGGCTGGCAGAATGCGTCCTCCTATAACTGAGCAATCCAGACTTCAGGGGCTCATAACACACAAACTTAAACTATAAATGTTTTGTGTGGTTGTGGGTTTTTGGGTGTTTTTTTTTTTTTTGTCTTTTTGTTCTTTTAATATTTTCTCATGAAATATAACAGTACTGATTCTTTCAAATTCCCGCAGTGATCTGTTGCTGTCGTTCACAACATCAAACAATAACCTTAATGGTTATTTACATCATTTGCTGCATGCTTTGTGTTTATAGTTCCATTTGGCTCAAGGCAGAGTGATATAAGATATTCATGGGCATATAGGAGTGTAAAAGAGAGAAAGTTTGATCAATAGGACACCTTTGTTGTTGGTAAACATTGTCAGAAAATGATCAGTGTCAGTGCTCTAAGCCAGAGAAAACTAATAACATGAGTGGCAAGCTTCCTGCAAGTGCTTGGAGTATTTATGTGGCATTCCAGAGGAAGATCTGTAAACAAGACTAGAACAAAAATACAATTTTATTGATATCCACCTGATTTATGTTTACAACATGTGTTGATAATAACCCTATTTGTCAGAGAGTCCATCATGAATACTAATTTACTGATACTGAGTCAGAACCAAATAAGTGAGGTTGATGTGACGGTACACTCCATGCATTTTCATGTAATCACATTTTGAGTGACCTGAGTCTCCAGTAAAGAAATCAGAGGACTTTCACTAGGCACAGAATGTTTTCTAATGAGTTTATACGTGTATCCTGATATAAACAGAGCTCGGAGACTATGAAGAGAATCTTACCATCTGTTTAATGAAACATGAATAAAGATTATTTTTAATATCTTCTGCCATGTTTTTATTTCACCACCTTATTTTTCAAAGCAGAACATCTCAAAGTCCCAGAAGATCAAATCTACAAAAAGTTGTTAAATTTTGAACTTCTTTCATCCTAACTTGAAAAAGAAGATACTAAGATGTTTCTTGTGATTATGTCACAGGGACAAAAATAGTAACTTGGTAAATATTAGAATAGTCTTATCAGAAGAGTTTTTCATAAAACAAAAAGAATTACATTTAAAGTTTATCGCTCAATCTATGACAATAACATAATGAAATGAAACGTTTCAGCATAAATGAAATGGATCTGTAATTGTTCGTGTATAATTTTGTTAAAATTGATAAACTCCTCTTAAAAAGCATTAATTTTTGTCCAATCAGTAAATTTCAATGAAAAAAAAAATCTACTGGTTCTGTTCCAAGAATTGATGAATATTACTCAACTGTTTGAGAGAAATCTGAATAAAGAGATAAGGCAACGTGCCTAAATAGTAAAAAAAGAATCTCAGCTGGAGAAAGTCTGTTCAGTGGAGTCTGAACAATGTATTCTAGTTCATAGGACCATGGAATGCTGAGATTAGAAAAGATCTTTAAGGTCATCAAGTCCAACAGTCAACCCAGCACTATGAGGTCTGTTGTCTGGCACCAAGGTTTCTTTTTATCCCAAAAGACAGAGAGCAGATTTACTTCTATATATGTGGTGTAATGCCCATCTATCTATCAACCACTGCTAGAACAGCAGCAATTAACCGGCCAAACCCAGGCACTCACAGTCTCCATAAAAAGCCCCAGCATATATAATAAAATATGTATCAAGTTATTTCTTACTTGTGGAGTGATTTTTTTGTGAGTTTCCAAGTTCCATAAATAAACATATAAATAAACTAAACAAAGCAATCCACCTTATGGAGAAATGCAGGAACACCTACAGAAAAGACTAAATGTTAAATAAATGATATAATTCTTAATTTACAATAAGAAATTTTGTTCTTGATGTGCTTTTTTTTTCTCATTTCTATATGTACTGTTTCCCTGAAAGCTTTAAACTGCGTTGAATTAATTACTCTGAAATTACAGGATCAGAATTCAAGGCTTGGCTAAATATCTGCAGTTCCTTCTGCAGTTCCTGCTGTTTTTATCTAGAGCTTGTAGAACTCAAAGGTTTTAAAAAAACAGCTTCCTAGTCTGGACTGGCTAAGAGTCCATGCTGGAGTGCTCTGTCTGACGAAGATCAAGGAACAAAACTGTGTTCTTTACCATAGGGATACAAGGCTCAAGCCTTCAGGCAAATTGATCAGCTGATAGTTGGTAATTAGCACAGTGCTTGTGTAAGACTCTTGTGCCTAATACATCTGTTGCTAAATTTCAGCATTGTTCAAGTTTTTGTTTGCTGCTATAAGTGCTACTAAAAGCAGCACTTGTGTATGGGAGATTCATAGTAGGATTTCAAAGGCAAAGGCCAAACTGTCTCTTCTGGTGATTGCTCTGGGTTTCTAATGTGAACAGCATCACTGCTAGTAAGGAACACTTTTCCAAAGAAAATAGCCCTCTTTAATCCAAGGGAAAACCTAAAACTACTGATAGTGACATCTGGTGGCACCTAAAAAAGTCACATTTGAAAGTAAATCCCTTCTTTGTGCAAAATGAGGATTGGCAGTCTTATGGCCTGACACTTCTCCAGCTGGAGTTAGTCAGTGATATGAAAAAGACATATCAAAGAAATCCCCCCCTTTTCCTCAATTTAGCGAGAGAAGCCTGTGAAACCTCAATTCACATGTAGTTATAGCATGGTCTCCACTCCATCTGTATTTTGAGGGAATGAATGAACTAAACACCCAATTGCTTCTCAGGGACTCTTTATATTCCCTATGGTCACTGCACAAAATATATCATGTAAATGTGACTTATACATATGGTTATTTAAATGAGAGAAGCTACCATCTATGAAGAAATAAATGTGGATACAAATGAACTTTGGCACTATGATATATGATACTTCTCGAGCCTGGAGAAATATATCAGGTGTCTTCAATTAAAATAATAATAATAATAATAATAATAATAATAATAATAATAATAACCCTCTCAGCCCTGTTCAATTCAAGCCAACCATTTAATTCAGTTTTCTCTCAGCTGATCCTAATAACTGTACTATAGTTCCTAGAATTCCCTCTGAGTAACTTCTGCTCTGCCCACTGTTGCAGAAACATTTGTCTGGTCTTGCACCCTCTGCTCCCTTCTTTTCTTCAGCTGCCCAGATATCATCTTAGCTATTTTTCCTGCAGGTACTGATAGAGATTCCCTGACTAGTATTACATCAGAAAAACAAAGCATGGTATATGAAGGACAAGGAATAGTACATCTGCTGCTAGCATCTTCCTCTCCCAGAGAAACTATGATGAGATTGCTGTTAGAGTTCAAGTTGAAAAACCAGAACAACTCATACACTAAGAGTTGTCTGAATGTCCGTTTTGGTTCCTATTCTATTAACCAAGATGGTAGCCAAGAACACAGTTGTCTTGATATGGAAGTGAAGAAACATTTTTCAGCATTAGACACTCAGCAGAAGAAAAAAAAATCATATTTCTCCAGTACATTTCAATTCATATTTCTTTGCAAGAGAGACTTCTAGCATTCAAACAAGTGTGAATGGCAGCAGTAGCTTCTTCAAGCAAAAACGCAGTGCTACACTTGAGATGAAAGACTGTCACCTCTGTTGGAGTAGGTATCCACACACCTCCAGATTAAACTTTTCACAGCAATATTATTTACATTACATCAGTTTCAGAGACCAACAGGAATTTTGAGACCCTACTGAGGTTACTGCTAAGGCTCAGACTATGCAGATTTGCTAAGGCTCTGGGAACTGTCATGTTATTCTCCTGTTTCTCCTGAGGTACAAGCTGGAGCTGTCTTTGCTGAGGACTTCTCAGAAAACAGCCCGTGCAGCTAAACCTGAAACACATGTCCATTGATGTGGATGAGCACACAGATTGGCAAAGGAGAGTCCATGCTGGAATATAAATTTCATGTCTGAAATTTAGGTATTAATAATTCCCCTGCCAATTGTCTACTGTTCTCTTAGGAAAACAGGTTGTTTGCTTAACACAGAATTATAAAAATGACTAAACTTTGGGTTTATACATTGATTATTAGTATTAACTTGCATACAAAACAGATATGTTCATAGACTTTCCCATCTGTCTGCTAGACCTGCTCAAGTACAAGCATTTGGACATTTTTCAGCTTGCTTTACTTTCCTGCATTTACATAGCTTCCTCATCTCAGATCTTCTTTCAGAGATGGTTTCTCAGTCTCCAAGGGATAACCATGATATGCAGTGAGTATGTCCTGGAGCTGTCAGAGTTTGAGGAGAATTTGCAGCTTCTCAGTTTGTCTGTAAACACTTCACAAACCTGCCAGCAAGTGAACAGTGAGGAGTCTTCACAGCAAGCAGCAGAACAGGTTTTGAGTTAATAGCTGGTTGATCCTCAGATTCAGGTGCAGGCAGCAACATGCGAGTTTGTGCCCAAATGACACCAATACTGCAACAGGAAACAAATATTTTAGTCTCACTTCAAGATAACCAGAATCCTTCAGGCAGCCCTTAGTGCCTATATTGTAATTTCCTGAGTCATCTGTGCTTGGACTGACTCAGTTCTTGGAGGGTGCGTGCATTCAATCTGCCTGGAAAATCACCCAGGGTGAAAATTTCATTTGGAGGTTCAGAGACATAAACTGTTGCAGCTGAATTCTTGAAGTCTCTGGATCTCAGTGGCTGAACTGTTTTCCCTGTTCCTAGCATATGGGTGGACAGAGAGCACTCCAGCCTAAACCTGTTTTTTTCTTTTCTGGTGCTTCTTTTCTTCTTTTGAGGAGCTTATGAGGTAAATACTACCATATCAAGCATATGGATTACACAAACAAAATAAGTGGTTTCTATCTCAAGAAAGCCTTCCTGCAGAAGACAAAATACCATTAGATTAATTAAGGGCTTTAACCAATATATGCAGGACCTGTAAACGGCCAGAAAAGCAAAAAGATTCCCACGTTAAAAATGTAAGACAGAAATTATTTATAAGAGAGTTCCTGTGGAGAATTTTTCTGAGAATGCTCCCACCCCTTTAATTGAACATATTTGTCAGATTTGCCCCGGATAATCCTATGGTGTGAAGGACAGCACAGTGTTGAGTTTATATATGTTCATATTTAGCAAATACTAAGTAGAATGTGAATAGATTTCTATTTCAGGAGAGACTTATCACATTATCTCATGTATTGTCTAACATATAAAACTTTGGTTTGGAAGTAAATATATTACACTGCTCTTGGCTTTCAACCACAGGTGAAGATTATTGGCAAATGAAATGAATCCAGATGGTGAAAAGAAGTCCTTTTATATTTCCCTGCTGACAAAAAAACCAGAGTTCATTGTTTTATTAAATGGATTACAATACCAATTCCTGAATTCCTGCTTGGAACAGACAACAAGGGGAGCTGTCTCAGCAAAAAGTAGTTCTTGGATAAGCTGTTCAGAGATTTTCATTTTTGCCTTAAGGCATGAGAGATTGAAGAGTTTGCCTTCTTGAAATTGGAAGCAGACTCATGCCAGTGGAGTATTAAAGTCATGTACAATAACTGCAGCAGAGAGGAGACAGCAGAGGCAAAATAAATACACCGACAGTGCAATTGTGTTTCCACTTTAAAAAGTTTCTGCAAACCTTTCTTTGGAAATTTTTTATTTTGGGGGCAAAAAAAGCTTTTGTAAATGACCCTGGAATGAGATTCAGAAGGTTTCTGTGAACTTCCTAAATTAGTTACAGATCCCGTCTGTGAATTTTGGTACAGGACTTAAGATGAGATCCAAAAGAGCACATAGGAGCTTAAAATACATCTTAAACAGAAATTAGGCACATATGTCAAAAGAAGAAATTCAAAATCTCTTCATGTGTCTGCTAGGATGCTGATGAGTGATCTTTGAGTCTGAGAAAATGTACTGTATGCCAAGCTTACATCTCACATCCAAAAGGCTTTTCATCATAAAAATCAGTTAGCTTTTCTTTTCATTGCAAAAACTGCAATGAAGCTCAGCCATTGAAGACACCTAGAGGTGTTATTACTTGCCTCTGGCTGCTTGAGATTCACAGAATAGGTATTTTTAATTCCCACAAAGATTTTGAGGAAGAATTGCCCAGATGAGAGAAAGCATGGATTAGGAGGAACAAAAATGTCCTTTCTAATAAGAAAGACTTGATGCTAGAAGTCATAAATGAACTCTGCAAGCACGATAAAATAAGCTTGAATAATCTAGGAAGAAAAGCATGAATTTAAAATTTCTCATAAAATGTAACAGCAGCAAAAGGTCTATCTGTTTATCTGTCTATCTATCTATCTATCTATCTATTTGTTTTTTCTTAATTTACTACGTAGATATATCCATTTTATGAAAGCCACAGTGCCAAAGCAGAAGTTCTAAGTACCCACAGAACTATGGGACTTTGCAAAATGGACTAAAAAAGATTAAGGAGCTGAGGACGGACTAGGCAGGCAGAGATCCAACAAGTAGAGAGCATGTGTAGGCAATAATAGGAGCAGAGAGTTAGATTTTGGCAAGAGCACACCCTCAGAATCAGACATGGTGGCACAGAATTTGTGCATCTTTAGAACCACTGAAAGTTGTTGGGTCTGAAAGCATGACAGAGACTCATTCTTGAAGAACACAGTGGACAAAGCGATAAATATTTGCTTTTAAGCCATTTTAAAAAATCTCACCAACAGATTTCTGTCCATTTAAAGAAAGAAAGCAAGAAAGCAAGAAAGCAAGAAAGCAAGCAAGCAAGCAAGAAAGAAAGAAATAGTACCAGCATAAATTAAGTATTTTGTGTCTAAACACAGCAATGTTTACATGATCACAGTTGACATGTATAGAGTCCAGGTTTTCTTTAACACATGTGCTTTAAATAAGAGGTGGGGCAATCTTAGAACCCCAGGGGAGTTTTATCACAGTGTCTAAATGTGTATTATGATTTAAATGGTATTGGATGCAGTGTGGGGCTGGGAGTTGAAGGAGACAGAAGACAGTCAACATTCCAAAGCCAGGGTTGTAATCTTATGCTACAGTTTCATAAATGAAGGATGAGAGGATGGATGAAGCAGTTATTCTGCCATAGGAAGCTCTGGTTTTCCAGGCAGAGAAAGCAGGTTCTATTTCTTATGAAGGACAAGTATATTCAAAGTGAGATAATTCAGGCGAGAGTTGGGAGAGGAGTAGGTTTCTGAAGACGTATTGAACAAGAAATGTGAACTCCCGGTAATTTCCAAAAGCAATTCAGCAGTTGAGAAGGTAAGGATTAAGACAAGTAGCAAGCAAAATCTATAATTGAAGTTTCATCTCTTCTTTTGCAAACCACCATTTCATCTTGATTTGATAGATTAAAGATGCTTCTTTTAAATCTTGGCTGGTATCAAAGTGATTTTAGGGTATTCTGACAAACTTGTTTTCTTGTCAGACTGACAAATGTGACAAACTGAAGTGGAATGCTTCTTTATGTAGAGCAGAGTCCCAAGAGTTGGGAAACATTATCTGAACACTACTCCCAGACACTGACAGCTACAAGACAGCAAACCAATTTCCTATGATAAGCTCCAACATCTATTCTTGGGGTAAGAGTTAAAGAAAATCATGGTGCTAAAGAAAATAACATTATTGTCATTACAGAGACCCAATCAGAACTGGCTCTGGGACAGGACAGGAACATGTGAGACACTGGACATTTTCTAATAAGTATCTGACACTGTGCCACAGCTTTGAGGTCCTAAACTAATCTGCTTTCCACCCTGTTTTATGTAGATTTATAAGATCAATAGATGTTAGATCAGTCAGACACAGTTTAGTCTTACCACATAAGTCCTAACTCACCTTGAAAACTGCAACCAAAAATGAAATTTTCTTTTTGTTTAGAAGATCCAGACATTTCTGTTGAGTTGCATAGTTCCTGACTTTAAACAGCCAGGCAAACTTGAACTATATTTACTCAGAATACGAAATTGCAATTTGTCACTTGGTGGCTGGTACTTATTTCACAGAGAAAAAAAGTTTAGAACTAATTAATTTTGGCTAGCATGTTAAATGAAACTTTGCATGCAGTCAGATGCATCTAGATAATTAGGAGAATCACTGATTATAGTGAATATGTTAAAAAATCTGTAAAGGTATAATGGTTGTCAATTTCCAGGAAACTTCATTTGAAAAGCTGTCATGTGGTATATTTCCAAAGTTCTAAATTTCTGGTGCTTTATGAATATGACTTCAGTATGCAAGTGTGTGATAAATCAATTTTTTGATAAATGAAATCAAAGTGTGATAAATGAATTTTTTTTTGATAACTGCTTATGATTAGATGAAATTTCTGGGCTGATGTTTTTCACAGTGACTCAAGATCTTCAGTATTACACTGGAGACTTTTGGTGCAGATGTTTGCATATGAAAACTGTTCAATATCTATGGGTAAATTTGTATTCCAAATTTTTGCTTCAAATACCATTATTTTTAAAGAAAAAGTGTGGTAAAATAGAAAAACAAGACCCTAATTTTGTAAGCTTTTACAAATAATAATCAGCCCAAGCAAATAATATTTTTTAACTAAGATGGAATGAGTGCTTACTGTGGAACAATATATCACTAATGATTGGAACAGGTGCACAAAGTGTCTTAATAAATCAGTAACCTGGAAAACACATCAATTATTTTGAAGGTTAATGGATTTTTTTGTTTGTTCTCCAAAACTCATGAAGACATTTTCCTGAATACTTCGAACTATTCAAAAACAAATCAAACCAGAAAAAGAAAAGAAAAAGATTAGGGTGTTTTATAAAATAAAATAAAGCACTAGAGACACAAAAATAAGCAGAATATATTTATGAATAGCAGCAAGTGGAACACTTGTAGCATGATATATACTGGACTGAAGATAAGATGCTGAAAAGAAGCAACTGGAGTTTCATCTCTCATCTCACTTGAAAGTAATTTAGGTCACGAATTCTCTTAGAAACTTTCTTTTCTGAAACAGCATTTTTGTTTGTGAAAGTCTAGTGGCAAAGATTTCTGAAAACCAGAGGGAGAAAACCACCTTGTCAACAAATCATAGCATGAAGTGCCATGTCCAGGCATTTCTTGAACACCTTCAGTGGTGGTGACTCCACTACTTCCTTGGGCAGTCCATTCTAATGTTTAACCACCCTTTCAGAGAAATTCTTTCTGATATCCAATCCATTTTGTCTTGTCTGGCTAGTTGCCTGGGAGAAGAGATCAATCCCCACCTGGTTACATCCTTCTTTCAGGTAGTTTTAGAGTGAGATAAGGTCTCCCCTGAGCCTCCTTTTCTCCAGGCTCAACACCCCAGCTTCCTCAGCCACTCCTCATATTACTCCTCATTTTCTCTCTAGACTCTTCACCACTTCACTGCCCTTCTCTGGACAACATTTCCAGCACCTCAATGTCCTTCTTGAAGAGAGAGGCTCAGAACTGGAAACAGTATTAGAGGTGCTGCCTCACCAATCCTGAGTACAGAGAGACAAAAAAGCCTTTTAAAATCCAGTAAAAATGACATGAAAATTAAATAAAGCAGAAACATGCAAAATAAGATCAATATAAGTTTGCTTAGATGCTCTGCAATTTTGAGAAACAGCTTGCTTAAAAACAAATAATATGCAACAGACTTCATATAAAAGACAAAACCTGATTACTGGGGATATGAAGACGACTGAGGTACTTGAATTTTTTGCCTCAGTCTTCACTGACAGGTCCTCCAGCCACACTGCCCAAGACAGAGATGGCAAAGGCAGGGACTGGGAGAATGAAGAACCACCTGCTGCACGAGATCAGGCTCAAGACCATCTAATTGTAACCATATTCCTGGGAGTGTTCAAGGCCGGGTTGGATGGGGCTTTGAGCTGCCTGGTCCAGTGGAAGGTGTCCCTGCCCATGGCAAGGGAGTTGGAACTAGATGATCTTTAAGGTCCCTTCCAACCCAAATCATTCTATGATTCTATGATTGTAAAACATATTTTTAAAAGAAAGAAAATATAGTTAAGGTCACCGAGAGTGAGGCAAAGAGAGAGAAAATAAGATTAATTGTATCAGTAGTATTAATATAATAAATAAAGGGTCATACGGACCAGAGAGACACCAATGTCGTGTGTAGCAAAAAGCATGCTTTATTGAAAGAGGCAAAAGCTTAAATAGTAGTTACGAATGGTAATACATCGCGACATGTGACCTTTTTAGCCAATCCTATACAATCATTCAACTGTACATGTGTGATAGAGTATCTTAAGAACTACAATTCCCAGGATGCCTTAGCAGCACCCATCCTGTAACCCAAAACCCCACTTTGAAGTATTTTAATAAAAGAGTAATTCTTGTTTTGTCTTGTCTTTCAGTATGATATTGGAGTCTTCCTCCAGAGAGGTTGAAGAACAGGAAGATTTAAATACATCACTTGGAAACTTAGACAGTAGAAAGTTTCACCTACAAAAAGAATATTTTAAAGGAAAATGATTGTATATAAGGAAATTTCATAATTGAAACTAGTTTGCAAAGTTAATGCGATTGCTGAAAGCCATTTATTTTCTTTACTGTTTGAAAAGGAATTATCTATGTACATTTTTTAACATGCACTGTGAGGTTCCCTATTTTGACTAAATTATGTGCAGCTCATATTTGAGTTCGTTTTCTCTTTGCAGTTTATTCCACCTTTAAATATTTTGTTGTTAACTGTAGTTAGATGTAAATCCCTTAGACTCAGTGAATCATTCCAGGCTTATAGACATAGGAGCTAATAAATCAGCATCACAGATTTAGCTCCCAGTTCTTAAGTAAGTAAGTAAGGGTTTGGAGGTAGAGAGAGCAATGCCTATATCTGCTGATATTTTTCTCCTATCCCCTTCTGGGTTCTTACCATCTAGAAGGATAGAACTGTAGAATCATAGAATCAGATGGGTTGGAAAGGACCTCTGAGATCATCAAGCCCAACCCTTGATCCACTACCACCACAGTTACCAGACTATGGCACTCAGTGCCACACCCAGTCTCTTATTAAATACCTCCAGGGACAGAGAATCCACCAGTTCCTTGGGCAGCCTGTTCCAATGCCTGATTACCTCTCTGTAAAGAATTTCTTCCTAGTATCCAACCTAAACCTCCTCTGGCACAGTTTGAGACCATGCCCTCTTGTCATACTGATAGATGCCTGGGAGAAGAGACCAACCCCCACCTGGCTACAACCTCCTTTCAGGGAGTTGTAGAGAGTGATGAGGTCACCCCTGAGCCTTCTCTTCTCCAGGCTAAACAACCCCAGCTCCCTCAGCCTCTCCTCATAGGACTTGTGTTCAAGTCCCTTCCCCAGCCCAGCTGTTCTTCTCTGGACCCGCTCCAGCACCTCAATGTCCTTCCTGAACTGAGGGGCCCAGAGCTGAACACAATACTCAAGGTGTGGTCTCACCAGTGCTGAGCACAGGGGAAGGATCACTTCCCTGCTCCTGCTGGCCACACTGTTCCTGATGCAGGCCAGGATGCCACTGGCCTTCTTGGCCACCTGGGCACACTGCTGGCTCATGTTCAGCCTCCTGTCGATCAGCACCCCCAGGTCCCTTTCTGCCTGGCCGCTCTCCAGCCACTCTGTACCCAGCCTGTAGCGCTGCAGGGGGTTGTTGTGGCCAAAGTGCAGGACCCGGCACTTGGCCTTGTTGAACTTCATCCCAATGGAGTCAGCCCATCTCTCCAGTCTATCCAGGTCCCTCTGCAGAGCCCTCCTGCCTTCCAGCAGGTCGACACGCTCCCCCAACTTAGTGTCATCTGCAAATTTATTAATGGTGGACTCAATCCCCTCGTCTAAATCATCAGTAAAGATATTAAACAGAACTGGGCCCAACACTGATCCCTGGGGGACACCATTAGTGATCGGCCGTCAAGTGGATGCAGCCCCATTCACCAGCACTCTCTAGGCTCAGCAGGTTGCTCACTGTCTCCTCCTTGATTACAGGGGGGCTATTCAGCTTCTTATCTCTGTCTGCAAGCTCCAGAAGCCAGCTGTCCTCAGGACAACCTGTCTTAATGTTGAAGACTGAGGTAAAGAAGGTGTTAAATACCTCAACCTTATCCTCATCTTTGATAACTATGTTCCCACTCATGTCCAATAAAGAATGGAGGTTTTCCTTGTCCCTCCTTTTGCTACTGATGTATCTACAGAAAGACTTTTTGTTATCCCTAACAGAAGTTGCAAGATCAAGTTTTACCTTCATGGATCTGATTTTCTTTCAGCAAGACCTGACTATATTCCTAAACTCTTCCTGAGTAGCCAGCCCTATTTTTCCATAAGTAAACTCTCTTTTTTACCCTAATTTACTTTAAAATCTCCCTA
This sequence comes from Empidonax traillii, assembly GCF_003031625.1. Taxonomy (NCBI): domain Eukaryota; kingdom Metazoa; phylum Chordata; class Aves; order Passeriformes; family Tyrannidae; genus Empidonax; species Empidonax traillii. Next base: position 644,230 of record NW_020955526.1, read on the forward strand.
TTCAGCCAGAATTTTTCCTTGCTTTGAATATATCAGAAATGGTTTTCACTTTCCTTTAGTTCATGAATTGTTTTGTTTAGGGAATTAAATTCTCTAAGTGATTAAAAGAGTCTATTTCAATTAAAATCAGTGTTTCTACAGAGAAACCCCTGAGATGGGTCAAAGTTTGGACTCGGTGAACTTGGTGGTCTTTTCAAACCTAAATGATTCTATGATTCTATGTCTGATACTTCCACACAGCTGAAACTGGTAAGGAAGGGGACTTCAGTTCAGGCGGTGGGTTGCTATAAGGACCCAGACCCTTTCCTTGGAGAAAAGGTAAGTACCTGAGTAAGGTGTGCACAGATTGATGATCTGTTGCATCAGGTGGTTGAGTTGCAGGAAGCAGTTAAAATACTTCACAGCATTAGAAGATACAAGATGGAGATGGTTTCAGAACTGTGGCCCTGTAGCAGACACCACTGAGAACGAATCATAGAATTGTGGAAGCATTAAGGTTGGAATAGATCTCTAAGATCATTCGATCCAACCATTAACCCAGCATTTCCAAGTTCACCACTAAACCATGTCCCTCAATGCCATACCTACGCATATTTTAAATACCTGCAGGGTTAGCGACTCCGCCACTTCCTTGGGCAGCCTGTTCCAGTGCTTAACAATCCTTTCTCTTTTTTCCTAACATCCAACCTAAACCTCCCCTGGTGCAACTTGGGGTCATTCTGTCACTTGTTACCTTGGAAAAGAGACGGACCTCCACTTTACTACAACCATCTTTCAAGTAGTTGTAGAAAGTTATAAGGTCTACCCTGAACCTCTTTTTTTCCAGGCGGAACAACTCCAGGAACATTGGACCCTGGTGACCCAAAAAAGAAGGTCTCCAGTCTCCAGCTTCCAGACCCACAACCAAAACCAGATGTGATACTTTAACACTGATAGACACCCATGAGCAAGGTCTGCAAGGAGTAACTGCAGCAACACTCAGTGGATATCATGAAAAGAAATGAGTGATCACAGTGGGTGACTCTCTGTTAAGTGGAATGTATCAAGCTCTGCATGTGGGTGGATGAAGAATGAGTTGAGAGCTTGTGGGTTAGAATTAAAGGACAGCCCCAACCATTCTGTAATTCTCTGTAATTCTCTGCAGTTCATATCAGGCCCTTCGAAATGCACCAGTGAACTCCTTAGGGCATCCTACAGATGGCAGCAGCCATCTCGCCATATGTTCCCTGGGGCAATCCACTACAATAGTAGGACAAATTAAAAATAGTTTGTCATTTTGAAAGACATATTTAGTACAAAGTATTTCTCAAGCTAAAGAGCAGGGATGGCGTGCATCTGGAGGCAGAAAATTAGACAGCTTTACAGAAGGAGTGGCAGAGATATATGGTGCTTCCTTGTAATACAGCCTAATTTAGAGAAAAGAAATTGACCTGTTAGACAAAGCCTGAATATTTGACTATGATTCATACAGGGACAACTGTGCATCAAAGAGATAGACAGAGGAATAGAACAAAAATCTGGTTTCTTCCCACCTGATCTGAAGTCAGTTCAACTCTTTCCTGTCTCATAAACTAACCCAGAGCTAAAAGTTAACTAGACTTCATTGTATAACACAGCAAATAGATTAAGAACTGTAAATTGAGATATTTCAAATAATGGCTAAGGTAAGATTTAGCTTTCTTACAGCAACCCTGCTGCTCACAGTCCAGTTCCAGAGTCTGAGTATCATGCACAGAGAAATAACTTTCAAACTCCATTGCTTTGATCTTATGTAATCCAAAGAGCCTTCTTTTCCATATTATACTGTAGTTAGTATTCATGTAATCTCACTTTCTTACTCTCAAGATAAACAAGCAATTGACAGTCCCTTCCTTTTCAGTCAAGCTTACGATTAAAAAAGCTGCAACCACTTTCACAGACATAATTAGCAGCATGTGGGAATTCTGGATCCAGCCTTCTACCATGACTTTCAGCACTGAAGCAGAAGATATGTCTCGTCTGCAGAGAGGTGATGGAAAGTCCTACCTGAGCTATCTCTGGCTAACTTGGGTTTCAGTAACACAGAAGATGCATGAAAGGAACCTCTGTGTTGTTGCACCATCCAAAAAGCACTCTTGTGACCTTGCTGTGTCAGTTTTGTTATCATTTGTACTCAAAAAAGAAAGAAGGAAAAAAAAAAAAAGTAAAGGGCTAAATGTCTTCCTCCTTCTGTTCTCAGATTCAGGCCAACTGCTACCATCAACTCTATCTCTGTGGAGCCAGAACTACTCTTTCCCTCTTTGAAAGCCCTGTGCCACCTTTGCTTTGGGCCACCTACAAAGGCAGTAGGTGTTTATGACACTCGGGCTGACCATCTCCACAGTACAGGTTTAAATCCAGCTATTCCTGCACAGAGTTTTGTCAGTGCCTGAAAAGTGGCATTCATTATATGTAGACTTTGAAAGACATAAAATATAGTTATTCCACTGTATTTTTCTTTGATTCACACTGAGTTAAAAACAGGAACTTAAACACAAATTTGAAAATTTCAACTTGATGTTCATCTGATGATGTTCAGCATGCCTTTCTCTGCCTGACTGAAGAAGTCAGTGTTTCTTCTGTGGGGACATATCAGATTGAAGTGATCTTCTTTTAATAAATTAACAGATTGAAAGTTTAAAACTCATTTTTTAATGGATTTTCCTAAGCCTAAACCACTTTTGTGACATTTTTTTTTCTTTTACATTTACCAACTTTATTTTAAAGGAATAGTGCCACCAGACTTTTACAGAATATTAAAGTTTCTATTTCAGCAATGCCACGCATGGGAAGAAAATATAAGAATTTCTCTTATTCATTGTTCTCTTGATAACTAGACCCAATGAATCTTCCTTCCACAGCATTTTAACTCAGGAAAATTAAATTTGTCTGCTATAACCTCAAAATACTTTCAAGAATCACAGTCTGCTACTACAAAAATCCCATTTTTTTTTGGTTCCATTTTGGGTGTCCATGTATAAAAATGCAGTGCAATACATTAATGCAAAAAGTAAGTGAACTTTTTAACATTTTATTCAGAAAGACTCTACATTGCAAAATATACATTCAACTCTGAAGAAATTAGTAGATTGACAGACACAGGAAGTAAGAGAAAAACTGAAAATTACTGGTTGACTGACACAGAACAACTGAGAATGAAGAAATTATTAAAAATGTTAGAAATGGGTCAATTGCAAAAACCTGATGAAAGTATTTAGTGAAGATCAAGATTTAACTCATAATAAGAAAATGAAAGTAGTAAAAATTGTTATAACACTTGAAAATGTTTTTTCCTATCAGTGTGTGATGCTGTAGAACACTTTCTAAAGGATGATTTGTCTCTTGGGACATGTTAAGTCTAGACTGGAAAAAATAGTTGGATGGAAATAATCTCACTTGAGTAGAGATCTGGACCAGATGGTCTCATTATTTCAGTAAATAAATAATTTAATGAGTTTAATACCATGATCTATTGAGTAAGCAAATGCCATTTTTCATTACCAATTTTCTAAAGACACTTTTTGGAAGCAAATGGTCACTCTGAATGCAAAAAAAGTTCAGACTCTAAAGGAACGTTAATATGATAATAATTCCATTTTCCAGGAAGTCTAAGTAGATATGAAATTAAAATATAATTCTACCCCTTTGACTTAGAGTAGAGATGCATTTAAGGCAATTTTTGCATAGCATAGCCTACGGTAAACCAGTTTCAGTGAAAAACATTCAAAATTAATTTTCTAGGACTTTATCTGCCACCTTCTATAAAATATTGTGGGAACTCATTGATTTCACTGGTATTTGAATTAAGCCTAAATTCACTTTACAAAAATAAAATAAACTGTAGACTCTAAACATAATGAACCCCTTTGAAAAAGAAAAAAAAAAAAAAAAGATTTCTTCATCCACCAGAAAAATACATTAAAATAGCATTAAAGTTGTGATGCAAAACAAAAGATGTGAGGGAATTTTGTTAAAAGTAATACTAACCATATGGCATACAACACACTGACACAACACAGGACATTTAAAACATATTTAAGGGGCACCCTGTAGAGCCTAGGTGTAGAGTGACATCTGGTAACTCCTCTTTTGTGACTCAGAGTTTAATTTCATTTGATTTTGTGTCACATTTCTCCTTTTAGTGTGCTGAACTATCTTCCTGTTTCAGTAGGTGGATTGAAATAAAGCAAAATGGACACAGTTCAGAGAACAGTTTAAAATAGGGAGATATAGACACTGTCATAAAAACTAAGTTATCTTCCTCCTTGCCCACCCTACCTCTACCTTGATTGAGATGAAATATTGTTAATTAGGAAAGGAAAGGTTGTTTTCATCCAGTCTTTTACAAAACATATAAATAGTTATTTGGAATGGAAGCCTATTTCCTAATTTCCTGTCAGCCATCAACCTCACTCCCAAGTGCTAGATTTCTTTCCTTCTTTCTCACCAGGTGCTGTTATTGAGATGTGGTACACATGTGGTTATCTGTTTAACCACATAATGTATCACCACAGAGTTTTTTTTCATAGTCATCCATCAAACATATGGTGCCTTGATCTTTCTGATGTTAGTTGGCCAAAGTGCACCTAAATGATTTCTCAGACAAGTCAAATGAATTATGGTCACAGTTCAGTCATTTGATGATGAATCCCTCTAAATGCAAGTGAGATGCACTTTTGAAGTTAAACATTAAGTATAATAAACTTGCTATTGTAATACAGTTGCTTTAAGCCCCCTTGGTTGTCTCAAATGTCACCAGAAGCCTACACAATTCCCTGAGCACTGTTTTAGGCTACCTGCCACCTGTCCCACTGGATATTGTAAGTCATTATCCTATCTGTCATCCATTTGCACTTAACTCAGATATTCTGGAGCAGTCACATAAAATTTTATTGTGCACCCTTGTCATTAAACTCTTTTTAGCATGCATCATCAATATATGTATATATTGGACCTTCTTTTAGGTCTCTTCCAACACAAACTGTTCAGTGTTTCTATGATTTCTTTATTATTAAAATATATACATGTATTAATTTATTAATGGATCATATACACTGTACAAAACACACAAAAATAGAAATAGGAAATGAGTGATATAAAGATTATTAAACACTATTTAATTTTTTTTTTATTCATCGATAATAGAAAAAATATTTTCTTCTCCCACCTCAATGGATGGTCTTACAGAGCAACCACTATATGTACTGACACTCTATTTCCCAGAAAGGGCCTGGTCATTGTCTGGTGATGGGAAGTCAAAAAAAAAGTTTTATTTTCATTTGCTTCCTCATACAGACTTTGCTTTATTAAACTGCTTCTATCTTGACCCACTATGCATTTTTTCATTTTTATTTTCTGCTCTCCCCCACCCTGCTCAGGAAGGGAGAGATAGAGCAGCTTTGTGGGCACCTGCTGCCCAGCTAAGGTCAACCCAGCACATGTAGTTTAGCCTGGGATACTTTAGATTTTTACAGACATTTCCAAAACCATAGTCCAGACTTTATTACATGTAAGGGACCTCTGTTTTGGGGACAAGGAAAAAGATTAGACAGATAGACTCAAGACCGGAAAAATGCAATTAAAAAATATGGATTCTCTTATGAGCAGACACAGTTCCTGAACAAATTCCTCGGAACCTCGGAGTTTGTGGATCAATTATATTTAATAGAGAGATTTACCTCTGAAGGCAACTGGTAGCTAATGTGTTGACATCAGTCACAAGAGTAACATATTCTGGAGAGAATCTGTTCAAAAATGTTCACATAATTATTGTATTACTTTGACACTGAGGTATTATTAATGTTGCTTGAGGACAAATATTATGGTTTTTTATCTGAACTGGTCTCTGGTTTTTCCATACACTGTCTTAATCCTATACATTGTACATGAACTCCTCAGCTTAACTGAACTCAGATTCCCACACAGTCCCTATTTATCTTTCTCTTCTGTCTTTAATTCATCCCTACCTGTCTCATCTCTAATATCTGAGGGCTAACACTAACTCCCATCCAATCCTTATCTGAACTAATCTCACCTATTTATCTGTAGTCTCTTTTTTCCTTCTGCTTCTTTCTTTATATTTTCTGCTAGCCT